>NC_137234.1:29951334-30188834 GCF_949987685.1 Ammodytes marinus | reverse complement strand
GGAAGGGAGAGAGAGAGGGGGGAAAGGGAGAGAGAGAGAGAGAGTTTGTAAATGGCATTTGAGCTTTATCTGCAGTTTTCCAAAGTCCAGAGGAGTATGGTGTACCCGGGAATGCCAACGGCGTACATTTGTTTCTAATCACAGCCCTTGTGTCCTTTAAGTACGGGCATGTACCGTAGTTATAGTTTTCAAATGGTTATGACTGCATCAGGGTGTATTGGCTAAATAAGGCGATTGCTTTTTGGAATGTAAAATCCAGTGTATTCCACTTGTACTGGCCCTTTCCTTGTTTTCCAACACAGCATCCTACTATTCACATAAAGCTTTTGTGTATCAGGCTGCCGCAGGCTTTTGCAGCTCAAAAGGACCAACAATGCCCATGTGGGTACAAACATAACCTGCTTCTTTAAAGAACATTGTCTATCCTCTGTGCCCTAATGACTGTGAATGGTTCAAAGTGGTTTTTTTTTTTAAAAACACGCTTTGGATGACTGAAAAAAGGGAGAAAAGGAAAGAGAAGAGAAGAAATCAATGTTTGTCTCTCTTCAGATAAATGCATGGAGCCCAGGCAGTGTAAGGCGGTAAGAGGGTAATCTGTGAAACAACAATACCGTGGGCTCGACAGGAGAAGCACTAATCTAAAGGCTGGACACCGGTGCTATTCCTTAAACAGGAGTGTTCTGTGTCTAAAAGATTACACTGTAAGCTCTGACACCATAATGGTCTTGACACACACGCTCATACACAAGCACGTATACACAATTAGCTTCTTCTGCCTGCATTGAGCTTCTGCAATGGCTGTCCCCTGGTTCACAATGTACTGTTTGGTTTGGAGCCCTGCTGGCACAACACATCGATAGTGAACCTTGATTGAGGCCCGCTGCCAACAATGAGCAGCGAGGTGGGTAGTGATTGACGCAGAGAAAAAATAAAAAATAAGATGCCCTTGAAGAATCGACAATGGTGGACACAAATAGTGTGTGTCCTGTGTTTTGTGTGCTGTTGGTCCATGCAGTCATATTTTGTATAGTCCTGTGAGTGAATGTTTCTTGGATTTGAATGTACAATATCTGACTCAACAGTCTATAATACATTTTCTTTACATGCTTTCTTTCTTTCTTTTCAGTAATTGCATCCCCTCTTATCAGCTGTAGCTTCTGAGTATAGAACAAATAGCTTTGGCATGTGTGCAACTCTTCGACGAGAATGAAAGAAAGGGAAAAAAACAAACAGAAAAAAAGAAATGTCCTTTGCAGTTCTCCCCCTTAATGACGTATTTGTTGTATAATGCAACAAAAGAATGGGACCAAGCAGAAGTGTATAAAGAGGTAGAAAACTCCCCTGCATTTTTAACATCCATATTGCAATGTTCCTTCTTCCTTGTTTTTACTGGTTGATTTCTATATATTTGTGCATGACTGCCCCTGGTGGAATAGCACACAACCACCAATAGGAATGTGTATCACATTGACCCACAATGCTAACGTTTGTGCACAATGCAAAACAAAAAACGGGGACAAACTTGTTTTCCTTTTATTTGCTTGCACATAGGCTATCTTGTCACTGGACTGTTTGTGCAGTCTGTGTTTCTAAGCCATGAGCTCAATGAGTTGTACCAATGCTAGCTTTCTTAGCAATGCACAGTACTTGTCTGTGTGTATTTGCTGGAAAAGACACTGTCGGATTCAGTGACGTGCGGTGAGGTCAGTGAGTGGGTAGGCACTGAGTTCTGAAAGCCAGATTTCTCTAAACCTATAGCCTATATCGTTAAATCAAAAACAATAAACAACAAACAGGCACGCACGGCCGATTTCAAATAAGTTCCTCCCTCTTTCTCTCTCTCTCTCACACACACAAGCCGACACACACACACACACACACACACACGCACCCGACACACACACACACACACACACACACAGACGGGACGTAGCCTATATGAAATGCAGGTTTGCCCGTAGCCTATAGTTTGGTCTAAATAATTAAACATCGCACCCAACGACTTAACGGACCCGTCCCTCACACCTAGGGCTGAAAAAACGTAGGGGAACAAGTCAAACCAGGCTGATTAGTTCAGTTGCGCTTTCTAGATTTGAAGGCTCCTCGTGGTCTGCTCGCTCATTAAAGGGGGCTCTTGTGCTTTCTCCGCCATTCTGCTCCCAACAGTTTGAAGCGTTTGTGGATGAGGGCTCGACAGGCGTGGTGGTCAACCTGACAGTGGATGACAGAGACGACCCAGCCACGGGGGCGTGGAGGGCTACCTACTCCATCATTAACGGAGATCCCATGCAGAGCTTCGAGATCCAAACCAACCCGGACAACAACGAGGGAATGCTCTCTGTGGTCAAGGTAAAGCGTATGAAACTGCCCCATCTGCTCGTTTACAGCAGTGCGTTGAAGATATAGTGCATCGATGCTGTTGCCCCCATGAGGAATGATGAAGGGGGGGAGACAGCAGTTTGTAAACGCTGCCATACTGAGAAATACAAAGAGAGTTTTGTGGAGCTGATAGGCTTAATCATAAACTTTGTGTCAAATCGTCAGCCAATGGCTTGAACGTAACCGAAATTCATTTTATGTGAAAAAGGTTACGCACTGTAGCTTTAACATATTTAACCAACCTTCCATAAACCTGCCCAATCATTTCCCCCCCGCTCACTCAGCCCCTGGACTACGAGGCCACTGCGCTCCACACGCTGCTCATCAAGGTGGAGAACGAGGATCCCCTAGTGTTTGACGTTGGCTACGGCCCCAGCTCCACGGCCACCGTCCTGGTCAGGGTCCTGGACATCAACGAGGGGCCCGTCTTCTTCCCCGACCCGCTGACCGTCACCCGGATGGAAAACATCCCTGTGGGCAGCTTCGTGGCCTCGCTCAACGCTACAGACCCAGATATATTAGAAATGCAGAGCATCAGGTAAGGTCATAAAGTTCAATATTTTATCGATTATAACTTAGGTAAAAATGGATCCTATGATATCTTAAATAACTTAGGATGAGTTGTTTTCCCTTCCCCCATCGTAGCCTTTGCATGCAACGTCAAAAGGTCAACCCAGCTAGCGTTCTATCACTACAGTCTGGTTCCTTGCTTCAATGTGTCTAATAGGCTTCACATACACATTTGATTTTAACCAATACTATGAATGCAGCCAATTTTTGATGTTAATATTCCATTGATGACAGAATGTAGATTGTATGTTAGTTGTTTTCGGTGTTTTTGTCATTTTTCATTTAACATTGGAGATATTCCTAGCAGGAAATGTTCTAACGCCTGGTCAAAATAGTTGTAGGAATGTGCACATTGATATGAGTAAAGGGGGCGCGAGGACTGGAAGTTTTCAGGGGCCCAGCCATTTGGGTTGGCGACCCAGGGTAAGGTGCTTCGGAAAGAGGCAAAGAGGTTGTTTGTGGGATTGGGCATCATCTGCTGAAGTTGGTGGCTCAGTTCTGTCAGTAATGACCGTCCTCCTGATATTCATTCACTTTCACTCTGTTCTGTCTTTCCTACTGTCTGGACATTCCCTCTTCACATCATCTTTTTATCCCACTCAACTGATCCACTCTCTATTCCTTGTTCTCTGTGCCTGTGTTGTGAAAACAAATAAAAGACGTTGCCCCGAAGAAATGTGTAATTTACTGGCACAGGTTGAGACCATTCACCCCAGTAAAATGGAAAGTCGTAGAGTGGGGGCAGCTCATTAACTTTTAAGAAAAAAAGCCCTCCGTCAAATATTACTATCATCATAACAGCAAGGCTATTAGTTTCACTATGTGCTATATTAAAAATGATTCCTCTTACTGCCAGAGGGGAGACCCCCATAGCGTGTGCCGCACCTCCTGTTTACAAGATGGGAAAAGTCATCATTGCATTTATTGGCTTTCAGGCCCTAATTTATACTCCATTTAGATTGCTCTTTTCCTGCACCCGTGGACTTTATATATCATGTATAAAAAAAAAGCGTGCTAAGTAAACACATGGGGATAATAATGACCCCACGGAAATAAAAGTCGGTGGAACGTGACTTATTATTGGTGCTGCTTTATGTGCTGTAAAACGTAGTCAAACGTAGTTATGTGCTGATCAAACGCTACACAACGCATGGAGTTGTTCTACCGGATGTTGTGTAGGAGTCAGGACCTATGTCCATAAAGCTTTGATAAGTGGCAGTCTGAGATCAACAGTCGGATCACATGATCGTATACGTCAATTTTAATGTGGTGGTCTGAGGTTTATTTGTAGTTTGGTGGATGGGTTTTGTCTTCATCGATTTAACCTGGATTTTATTTAATTTTTTAAACAATACTTTCAAACAATTAAATCATCTCTGTGAGGACCTGTATAGAGTTGTTGCTAAGTGAGATGTGTTAAATAATATATTAACAACGTAAAATTTGAGGACATACATTTTAAATGTAAAAGTACCCATAGCAAAGATTAGGTCCGGGTATATTGAGGCTCTTTTACTATTGTGAGGAGAGCAGCACCGGTTTCCCTGAGACAGTACACTAAAAATGTTCAAATATAAATTTATTAACACTATAAAAGGTGATTATAATGGGATATAACACCAATAAAAACATACCATAAAATGGACCTGGATAATAGTGACATAATAAAAATGTCTAGCACAGTAAGATCAGAGAGGAGGGGATCTAAAAGTTTGATTTAAAACAACGGGGGAATGGATTGTATAACAGCTTACTGTCTGTACCGTGTTGCGTGCTGTGTGTTGATTTCTGCCATAAATGTCCTTGGGGTATGTCATAAGTATAGTAGTTGATTCAGAAAGTATAATACACAGTGAATCAATTATAGAGGTATGCAGTGTACAGCATCATAGCAATGGAACCTGCTATAGACAGTCTTTCACTACACAAATAAGATACATCTGCCTAATCTCTCCTGTATGACATGAACACGCTAGTATGATATCTACGATATTCACCAAGCATCGTAGTAATAATATTTGCTAATTAGCTGATGCTATGTGGTTAGTTCCAAATAGAGTTCTGACCTGTTACAACACGTTATGGAAAGTGAATGGATCACCAAAGTTATATCAATCCATATTGAGAGGCACATTAATGTGTTAACTATAGTTATATAACCATTACATTGTTATTGATAAGTGTTAGTCTGAAGTAGCGGACCGAGAGCGACATAGAACCATTTCACAAAAGTATTGAAGAATCTTGTAGGCTTAAGGGATGTTAGATCAGAAGAACCTTGTAGCTTCATCATACAGTCCATTCTAAAAGTGTATTGTCTGATATAGCTAATTATATTGGCCTGAATCAATGCGATGAATCAATGGGATGGAGGTATAGAAATGAAAGGCCAAACTCCCTTCATCAAACCAAATATTTAAGGAGAAAAAAAGTTTGAAATACTTCTCTTCATTCTTCCTTCAGTCTTGTTTGCCTATTATCTGCTTGTCCTTCAGCAGAAAATGGAGTAGCACTCCAACCGGTAAAAAAAAAAAAATCTCTGCGCACGACAGACTTATTCTGTCATTGAACGCCAGCATTACCACAATGAATTTTGATATGCCTCACTGGGGTTAGAGGAAGTTGAATAGTTTGTCGTCTGTATGTTTCTCTGTGTAGGGTTTGGTGATGTTTCATCTATGTATAGCCACGGATGAACAGCTCTGTGTTTTTGACATCTTCGGATCTTTGATCGATCTTCCGAGTCATATACTGTACAGATATATGCATCCATCTTACTTCTCTCTCTCTCTCTCTCTCTCTCTCTCTCTCTCTCTCTCTCTCTCTCTCTCTCTCTCTCTCTCTCTCTCTCTCTCTCTCTCTCTCCCTCTCATTCTCAGCATACATTTCTATATTTATTTCATGGCCACTGTGTTTGTTGTCATTTCATCCCCTGATATCTTGCCGGTAACTGTGACTTTGAAGTGTGATAACTGTGACCTGCAGACAGGCTGAAGACATTGTTAAAGACAGACAGTTGCAGAGGTGGAAATAGGAAGAGAGCGTGCATTGAATGAAATAACAATCAAATGTGTGTGTGTGTGTGTGTGTGTGTGTGTGTGTGTGTGTGTGTGTGTGTGTGTGTGTGTGTGTGTGTGTGTGTGTGTGTGTGTGTGTGTGTGTGTGTGTGTGTGTGTCTACCCCCTGGGATGCGTAGGTCAAATGCATTTGACATGGAACACAATCGGTGAGACTCGCTGGTCAGTGGAGTCAATAGTACACACAGCCCAGCATAAACACACAGACACAAACACACACACACACACACACACTAGGGTTGCCACCTTGGATTTAGGAAAAAAAGGGACACTTGATGTTTGGGGCGGAGGGCTCGGCCATTATTAGGCTACCAGTTCAGACTGACCAGTGTAATGACCTATATTAACCATAAACACCTACAGTGCTTTTTACAGTAGGATATATAAGGAGACTGAGGTGGGAACCCTGGACCTTGTAGGGTGGTCCGGGGGAATGCTCCCCCGGAAGAAAAAAATGCAACCTTTTAAAGTACAATTCATCAATCTGGTGCACTTTGAGAAGAAAATTGCATGCTACCAGGCCCAGGGGCCCAAGGGCTCAGGGGGGCCCTAAGCCAGAAATACAGATATTAACTTTACATGTCGCATTGATTGTCAAAGAGCTCAGTCACTCATGTCAATAAAAGGGCCTAAAAGGTATCGCCTAAAATAAGGAAATAAATCATCATGGGCCCCTCAACTAGTAGGTGAATAATTGAAAAGCAAGTGCAAAACTAAAGCATTATTAGCTCTGTTTTAGGGGCTTCATGAGGGGCCTTGAAGGCCCCCTCACACCTACAGTAATAAGCTTTCTATGTGTAAATTATATACTGTTCATAAAAAGTAGCTATCCACCCTTTATCTGTTGAATAGGGATAGGGAGGAGTGGGGGAGGGGGGGGGCTTTAAGAGTCTGGGCCCATGGGCCCATTATCTCATAATCCGTATATGAACCAAATGGTTTCCACAATCTTTGTTTCTATTTTCGCCGGGAGCATGCACAAGCATTATTTATTAAAAAAAAAAAAAAAAAAAAAAGTGGGGGGCCCCACACTGGGTCTTGAAATGGGCCCCGAGATCGTTGAGACCGCCCCTGCCCGCTTGTCTTGCCGCCTGACAACTGAACAAGAGTACCTATCTGCAGACCCATGGAGAAACGGAGCTCCACCGGAAGCACGATGGGGCCACGCCCCGAACTCATTTCATTGGTCAGAATTGTAACCTACTCTGAGATTGTTTTCACTTTACACTGCAGCTCCGACTGAAGAAAGAGTCTGTTACAACGCGTCCCTGTACAGTTTAAAGCAAAATCACTCCATAGAAATCTCCATCGAGATGTTTTTATCATTTCCTGATGATTTTACGTTTGACCGATCATTTATCTGATCAGTAGCGTAGTTCTCAGCCCTCGTGTCGTTCATATGCGGCCACCTTACACATCGTGACATGCTCTACATTCAGATTAATAAACCTATTGTATTGTATGTATCTCATTATTTATTTATTTATTAACAGTAGTTTTTTAACGTCTGTGCCACTGAACATGGGCTATTTATGTCAGGTTGAAATGTAATTCTGCGGCTGCACGCGATCGTTACTGTTCACTTGCGTGATGATCAATAGCCTAATATGAATATAGAAATTATATAATAATTAAAACTGTGATCACTAGAGGACAAGGGATCTGGTAATAAATCAATCAGGATCTACAATGGAAACTGTCACCTAATGTGTCAGACGTTAATGTCTTTCACCCCACTTTTCAAAATTAGCTGTTTATTTTAATGTGGTGGCACTTTTTGTGTTTTATTTATAAGAGTTTATATTTGTATGTGATTGACCTACTTGTTATGATTGTGAATTAAAGAGACGGATTTCGGAAGATGTACACAAAGCTTCGTTGCTTCATTCATCTTCTACCTCAACATCTCCTTTGTACCACCGTCCTGGCCACTTGGGACCCTTAACAAACTGACGTATTTTACTGTGTACTAGCACCATAACCGGTGGAAACTGTGTATTATTATTCACCGCTAGGTGAACTCCGGCAGTAAAACAAAAAGAAGAAAACAAATTCAGAGTAGGTTACAATTCTGACCAATGAAATGAGTTTGGGGCGTGGCTTCCGGTGGAGCTCCACTTTCCCCATGGGTCTGCAAATAGGTGCCTCTCCAACTGAACGCTGCACTTTCTCTCTGCCCGGCCCGCTCGCCTCTCCATTGAGAATGCATTAGTTGGCGCAACAAACGCCTCGGCCTACTGAACGAAGGAAATCAAATGAGGTTTTGTCATTTCCCCCCAAAAAACGGGACAAATTGTGTCCCGGGAGAGATTTATTTTTTCCCGGGACAGCTGGTGAAAAAAGAGAACAATTCTGGGAAAAACGGGACGGGTGGCAACACTAACACACACACACACACACACACACACACACACACACACACACACACACACACACACACACATGCATGCATGCATGCATGTTTGTACTAAGTGTGAGCAAAAAAGTGTTTTCCAAAATGATTACCTACTAATTTAAGCTTAGAAATAAATTGCCGATTATAATCACATTGTTTAGACTGTAAAACAGCACAGTTAACTGGAAAACGTTCACTTTTTTGTATGCCAAGTGTGTAACTGAAATGATGGATATTTTAGCACTTTGAAAGGGAGCAGAGCCACCATTTATAAACTTTAATTAGCTTCACCTGTGCTTGTCCTGCTAGGCCGATTGTCACAGAATGATTCAGTATCTTAATCACAGGCCTACTGTATAACAGGCTGTAGAGAATGGAACAGGGAAGGACAAGGTAATGGCAAAAAGGTAAGAATAGAATATTGATGTGAGAATGACAGAGTATATTTTGCACGTACATATATTACAACACAAATTAGCTGAGCTCAGGTGACCTTCACCTACAGGGGCAAAAATAGGGTTAGCTATATTTATCAATGCAGCGTCAGTCTTCACACATGTTTAGAATGAGATCAATAAAATCAATCCGTCAGACAGCTTATTACAACCATAACACATTTATCAAAATGTTAATTGTCCAGGCACTGAAATTACAACATGTTTAATTCTTTGTGAAGTTGGAGACAGGCTATATGCTGTTTAGCTTTGCATTAGCCTGGTTGCTAGCCCACAGCTTAAAATACAACCAAGCAGGGTTATCTCATTATCAAGGATAGCACACCGTTTCCTTTACCTTTTTTTTCTCTAAATGCTTTGTTTTTTGAGGGTGCAGAAAATGTTTTGCAAATAAGTAAAAGTGTAGACACTCTGATAGGATCCTTATATGTTTTTCTAGTCACCAACGATCTTGTTGCCTTCTTTCATAATGCTGATGATGGGAAGAACATGATTTCCTGGAGCAGATGTAATTAAACTCTTAATGATAAAGGAAATATTTTACACAGCATCCTACTGATCCCATAAATCACATGATGCAACTTTTCATAGATTCTTTTTTTAATGTAATTCAAATAGCAGTAATTAAAGCAGTGCTTAGGGCAAAACAATAGAGTTGTGTTTTTAATTGAAGTTTTTTGGCACGGGTGGTGAGAAGAATGATTAGGAGTGGCAACAAAAAGGATTTTCTCTCTCTTCTCTCATGCAACACTAAACGCAGCAGTTTCATTCAAGCTGACCTTAGATAATCCATGCGCTCGTTCTCTCTCGTAAAACTAACGAGTTACATAATAACAGCAAGTATGAGTCTTTTTTTTGATCCTGTTCAGTATTTAGGCCAAACTATTAGGCAGTGGGGGGATTTGTCTCGTGTTTCCGCTGACAACATTTTTCGAGCCCTCTTGACTGGTTTAGGGGCTTTAGTGGAGCCGAATGGTTTTATGAGGACTGAAGGATAAAGACTCGTCAGACACGACAGTTGGGATATGAAGACCGAGAGAGTTGCTTTTGACAAAAGGTTTATATACGGTAAACTTTCAAACACAGAAGTGTTTTGCTTGATGCGTGGGCATTTGACTTTGAGGAGATACAGTATGTGGCAGAAAGTTTACTCTGGTATTTTGGTATTTCTCAAATCCTATCTTAAAGAGCCTACAAGGAACTTTCAGTTTGTGTTAATTCTAGCGACCCCTTTGGACAAAAGCGGTAGTGTTTTTTTCACGATGCAAGCTGTACCCCGGACAAAAGCATTAGGAAAAACTACTATTACAAATAACATTCTTTGCACTGATGGTCTCATTTGCTGTATCATGTAAGTTATGATCATCAGAGTAAAAAAATTTGACTGTTTCACAAATATTAAAAAAGTTCCTTGTACCTTCTTTAGACTTGACTCTTCACGCAGCTCCGGTGCCAATCTTGTAGCCTGTGGAAAGGGGAGCAGATAATCTAAAATGTCATTAAGAAAGTTTGTCTAATTTAATTAGCTCTCATTTCCAGTGACAGCACTGAATAACTATTTACACTGAAGTAATTGGGGCTTGATGGGAAAAAGAGACGGTGTTTTTAACAGAGTAAAGTGCCTTCGCAGCCTTGGTTTAAACAGAACGCCGCAGTGAATCACATTGGACAAGATTGGTGCAGAATTTACAACACTTCAGAGAAAGAAACGTTGCATTTGCTCTTCCTTTCTTTAATACAATTTCCGTCCCATATTTTCTTTCCGAGTGATCTCAGACAATATGTGCAGCTTTACCCCACCACATGGAGAAGGTGTACTGTAGACAGATAAAACAGAATGCTTTGAAGAAAAGTAACTTCTTTGAAAATCTCAAGGGTAAAAAAACAAACATTTCCATTGTATTTCTGATGGTGTACCTATTCACATTGACCCTATAGACGTCCCAGTTTAGCCGACAATCAAAGGTCTTCAGACTTCAGCCACCTCTCGGCCACGACTTCTCCATCTCCCCCGAAAAAATACTTTTATTTTTCATCCTTATTTTTGAAAACAGAGAGAATCTGAAACAGCCTGGTCCTCCATAATTTAGCAGCAGCCTGTCTAATACTTTCACTTCTCACTCTGGTCATACTCAAGTTAAAAGGGAGGGGACTTAAAAGACAAGGGGACAGGGAGCTGATGTGTCAGCCATGACAACTGGCAGGTTTAGCTTTGAGGAGCAAAGGGATGAGGAAAAAGAGTGAGAGAGAGAGTGATGGAGGGACAGCCAAACAGACTGAGTGGATGACAGGTTGCATGTGAAGGCGAGAGGTGTCCGTTGCTACAGAGGCTGACCTGTGGAGGGGTCTGACAACTTGATCGCTTTCAAATCTGCCTGAAATTGTCCCCGTCTGCGCAGCATCATCTACAGAAATAGAGACGGAGGAGATGTAGGACGTGAGTGAACAGACATTCCAAAAGAGTATAGGCTTGGGCCCGTATGTGATAGATTCTGACGGTATGATACATAATACAATAAATAATTCAATTGTTCTGAACACATTTGAAATAAATGCAGCAACCTTTAAGTGAGCAGCTCAACAAGGTTGTTAGAGACATGCTTACTTTCTACACAAATCAAAGTTATGATGCAGGTATATTCTGAACATTAATATCCTGTGTGTGTGTGTGTGTGTGGGGGGGGGGGGGGGTGTTTATACCTAATAATAAGAGGGAAAATAATAGCAGTTTTCAAACCTTGACTTGTTCAAACCACGGTATACATTGAAACTGGATACCGGACCATGCAAGAGAGTACACTGGGGAGAATGTTTTGTTGGGAAGGAGCCAGCGAGGAATAATTCACCTGACCGTCACACAATTGTAACACCACATTTATTGAGGCGGCAGTGGCGAAGTGGGCAGGGAGGTCACCTCTGGAGTGCAGGGTCGGAGGTTCGATCCCCCACCTACCCGCCACATGTCGAAGTGTCCTTAGGCAAGACATTGAACCCCAAATTGCTCCTGATAGTTAGCTTGCACCATGCGTAGTAGCTGCTGCTATCGGTGTATGAATGTGTGTGTGATTGGGTGTACAAAACAATGTAAAGCGCTTTGAGTCTGTGAAAAAACCAGGGAAAAGCGCTATATAAGTGGAGTCCATTTATAAGCTTGTCATTATTCTAGAAAAAAATGTTGTCCAGCCAGATATGCTGGGCCACTTAGATATGCTCGTTGCTGCAAAGTGCACAAATTACTATACGTACTAATGGGTATGAAACAGCAAAGTAAAGTAAAAGAGGAAATCAATAATGCTCTTGCCCAACTTTAGCTAACTCATTCCAAAAGTCAGCCCAAAGTTCAAAGTGGCCCTGCACTGCAAGAGGGGAGCACATTTATTTGGCCAGAAGTTTGCCCCAAAAGGAGTGGCATATACAATTTAATGGAGTTTGCCCGCAACCCACTCTGTCATCATCTCTCTCTCTCTCTCTCTCTCTCTCTCTCTCTCTCTCTCTCTCTCTCTCTCTCTCTCTCTCTCTCTCTCTCTCTCTCTCTCTCTCTCTCTCTCTCTCTCTCTGTCTCTCTCTCTCTCTCTCTCTCTCTTTCACTCCATTTATTTCAACACATGGCATTTTGAAAATGACCCCGCAAAAGAACCCATAACAGGAGAGCTGGGAACAGGGTCATTCATACAGCTTTTCAAATCCTAGGTGTTGGCTAATACATAAGAGGTCATCAGCCATATCTGCAGCATTTGCCAAACGTCTAATGGGAGGTTATATATCATAACCTTGACTTTATCTCCCAGTGTACCTGGGCAATACCAGAATGTGTTTGTGTATATATTTTGACAGTATATTAAATAAAATATTTGATGCCCTGATAAACTAAATGATGAAGGTGGGTTAGGATTCCTTTGTAAACTGTTACTGCATTTCTCAAATTGATGACACGTTAATACATTTAAATACTAGCAGCTGTGGCCACACTTTAAGATTTTTTTATTTCTGCCATGGCGCAGGTCTAATATTCAGAGCATGTAAAATGCATTTGTAATTTGTAATGCACAGGCATCAATAAGAGTAATCAATAGTACCAACGGCAGAACAGAGAAGACGGTTTGAAATTGCAGTTCCAAATCCTGCCCTTTGTCATTAGAAACCAATATACAGAAGAATGTACTTAATTTCCCCATGTATAAGTCCTTAATATACCCTCAGCTGAAGGGAGGATTGTGTATCTTCATAAGAATCAATGGAGTTAGTTTTCATCGTGTCTTTTATGTGCAGAGCTGCCTTGCTTAATTTAGAATGATCTGATACATAGAGACTGTGGATACCTCAGCATTGCATTCATTACCTCAAAGCAGCAGATAGGCCGTCTTATATAAAGTTTCATTGATATTATGAGTTTGAAGTTTATTCCTTTTAATGTCAGAGCAAAACCAATACAGTCCCCTTTATCCTTCTGGGATTAGAGCGGGTTTATTAAAGGCTAATCAGAGGTTCAGATGTGTTTCTCATGTCATGTAAAAAGGGGGGGGGGTGCAGGGACTGGCTTGAGTCATACAGTCAGTAGAATAGTGTACCAGGAAATAATGAAAACAATCCTAAACGATGCCAAGAGGAACCGGGAGAGAGGAGTACTGTTCTGTGAAGCCGGGGAAATTGCTTTTCGTCCTCTTAATTACAAGGTTATGGTTTTCAACTGATGCAAAATAAGTGCTATTTTGCATTGTATATTGAAAAATGTTTTTATTTGTTCTGTGTTGTGCTACTCAAGCTAGCTTCTTTATGAAAAATTATGTTAAACTCAAGGACGGCACACAAGCTGTGTGTGTGTGTGTGTGTGTGTGTGTATGTGTGTGTGTGTGTGTGTGTGTGTGTGTGTGTGTGTGTGTGTGTGTGTGTGTGTGTGTGTGTGTGTGTGTGTGTGTGTGTGCGTGTGCGTGCGTGCGTGCGTGGAAAAAACACGAATGGGCTTGAATAAACTCAAATAAACTAGCTCGAAAACTGATTTGCTTGTGTTTTCGTGGCATTCCAAAGTGTCATTATTGGTGTGTGTGTGTGTGTGTTGCATGTGTCAAAGGAGTGTTCTTGCCAAATATTGACAACGCAAACCTTTCATTTTTGTATTTAATTTACAGTGTGCCATTCCTCTCTGCAAGCCAACACAGTGTTCTTTGTTCAGTGCACCCAACGGAGTGGCTGCAGTTGTTTAGTGGAGTTGGCAGAGAGCCTCCTCCAGACTTTAACTGGATTCCAGCAAACAATTGTCGATGGGCTTAATAGTATACAGCCAAATGAGCCTTCGAGGCAATACATGCGTTTTCCCCTTAACGGTTTAAAAAGTTAACACATTCAGACGTAAATTATTTGAAAATTTCACTCGTGCACATGCTTTGCCAAGCCAATAGTTGGCGGTGACACTTAGGGTGTATTCACACTGGGAAAGTCCGCTAGTGCACTTGCTTTGGTCCAGACCAAATAGAGTTTTGATTTTTTTTGTTTGGTGTGGTCCACTTTCATATTGCCCCTTTTGCAAGTGAACCAGCATTACGAAGCAAAACCACACGTGATCTGAGGTCATTCATTCATTGGACAGACATTCTGGGGTGGAGAGAAACAGGAAGCACGAAGTTTAAACTGCGAAATATATATCATTGATATAATATGGGGCTAAAAATAATAAAAGGGCCTACATCTAACCTATAAATAAAGAGGAAAAACATCAAATTATTGTTGTTTCATATGGTCATAATGTGTAGCCTTATGTCAATGCCACGTTATGTGGCTTGTAGCCTACGATGTGAAACATCATTTTTACTGTATTTGTGGTGCTGGATGCGCGTCACGAGAAGAATAGGCTCAAGCTGACACTCAGCTGATTAAGCTGTGTATCAGCTGGGTCGGCGCAGTTCAGCTCCAAACTGACACGGGGATAGTATTGACGGTCCCGTACATGGGAAGCAAAATAAAAACACACACTTCTTGCGCAGCGTGAACCTGTTGGCACTGTGCGAGAGACGCCCCTCTCCTTCATCTGATCGCTGATCGCTGAACACATTCAGCATTTATATTGTTCTGGGCTCCCGGTCAAACCACAACTAATCTTCCTAACAATGGCGACAACAACACTTTCCCATAATGTGAAGCTGACGGCTATTTATTAAAAAAGAAAAGAAAGAAAAGGCACAGTGCCTCCTGCATTTGGGTCGGATCGAGTCCGAACGAATTCACACCACAAACGAACTGCAGCAGAGTGCGTTTGGAAACGCATCGAGACTACCTCTTCAGCTGGGTCTCGGAGCGTTTGTTTGGTCCGCACCCGAGTGCGATTGCTGTATTCACACCTGCCTGAAAGATGCGCACCGAAGGCAGAAGTGCATCTGAGTTCGTTTCAACCGAACTAAACACGGCATGTGTGAATACACCCTTAGTCTAGTAGATTGCTCTTCCAGTACAATTTGATGCATAAAACCTTACTGTGACTGAACATTAATGCCACTAACGTTCACGAAGCAGTTGGTGTAAGCTTAGAGCCAGTGAAATGCTTTTAATGTGAAGCCGTAGCCTTAATGCTCTTTTTGTTTGAAAAGTAACTTAAAGGCCTACTTCACCGGTTTGAATATGAAGGTGTATTGAATTCTGAGATCCTATGTAGTATAAATGTGCGAAAAAAATTGAAATCGGTTCATCCTAGCCTGAGAAAAGGCAGAAAGAGTGTTTTTTTTAACCCTATATTTCTCTTTCTCGTGACATCACAGAAAGAGAAATATAGGGTTAAAAAAAAACTTACTTTGTAAATATTACTGTGATGTCTTTTACTGTGACATCACAGTAATATTTACAAAGTACGCCTTTTCTCAGGCTAGGATGAACCGATTTTATTTTTTTTTGCACATTTATACTACATAGGATTTCAGAATTCAATACACCTTCATATTCAAACCGGTGAAGTAGGCCTTTAATTGCTGCACGCTGATCTGTAGATAGTGTTACTTAATGTAGAAAGCCATATCCCTGGCTTGACAGGTGGTGACACAAGTTTATTTGTCTTGAAAAACCGGCAAAGCACAAATCTTTCCCCAGCAACAGGGGTGGGGGGTCTCAGTAACTTACTAATCGCTTAGACTAAATTGGCGATTGATATATTTGAGCCCTGCACGACACTCATCCGCAAAAGTAGTGTTGCGGGGTCTGATTCTATAGGACAGGATACTGGATCTGTAACTGTGGAGAGCAGCTAGGGAGAGAAAAACAAATGCCACCCATGGAGACATGCAAGCAGGATATTGTAGTGAAAATAATTGAGTTTGAGGAAAATAATTGTCAAGTGGCTTCTGTCAATTGTAACAATCAGACAGCTGTGTTTGTTTATGTCATGTGTTACTAAAAAGCTGCTCTCTGTCTACTTCAAGATCACATTTGTCAGGAGATGGCTTTGTTAGAACCCCATGTTAATGGAAGGCGTTTTTGTGTGACACTTTTCCATGATTGCAAATTAAACTACTCACCTCTTTTCTATTTTTCATAATCTTGCTTACAGTATGCGCACACAGCAACGTTCATCCTACCCTTATATAAAATGCATTCCCACGCTCCAGTTCACGCTCCCTTTATAACACCTTCTTCCAAGTTCACATACGTACTTTGTTCACGTACACAAAGAAAAAACCGCAAGCGAGTGTGTGAGACAGATGATTGATACGTTATGTGCCAGCGCTCGCTTTTCACCTTTCTCAGCGCTGTCACATTTATTTCCCCCCTGTACGGACCTGCTGCACTGTGCTGATACAAAGCAGAAATATGAACAGGTGCGACGTGGGTAATTTGTCCGCATGGCCCCGGAGCAGTGGTCGGGCCAAAAACTGCAGCAGCTCAGCTTTAGTTTAAAGTTGAAATCCGGCCCAGAGCGGCTGACCAAGAGGTCTTTGTTCGAAACCCCAGGAGTCCCTCATTTTTCAAGCACAATGGCTTCAAAGCAAAATTCTCTCTCTCTCTCTCTCGCTCTCTCTCTCTCTCTCTCTCTCTCACTCTGTTTCTTTAAGAATAATTAAAGAGACAGAATTTTCAGTATGCCTTCAGGTTTATTATTATCACAGATCAAACGAAATGCAATTGTTTTTTTTTTTTGCTTTTTTTCATACCTCTGAAAGAAAGTTGACTTACATTACATACAATGCCCCACTTCAGCTCAGTGACATGTGTTCAAAGGGAAATGCGGTGGTTGTTTTATTAATAATAATAATAATAATTGATAGGTTTTATATAGCGCTTTATTGCCTAGGCACTCAAAGACGCTTTACAGGGTTCCTGGTTCAATTCGTTCACACACAGTCATACCGGTGGTGGTAAACTACGAGAGTAGCCACAGCTGCCCTGGGGTATACTGACGGAAGCGTGGCTGCCATTCAGCGCCAACGGCCCCTCCGACCACCACCTCATACATACAGCAATCATACACATTCACACAAGGCAAGGTGGGTGAAGTGTCTTGCGACCGTGGCTCAGGTGGTTAAGCGGGTTGGCCAATGATCCAAGGGTTGGCGGTTCGATCCCCGCTCTGCCACCTGAGTCATGGTTGTTGTGTCCTTGGGCAAGACACTTCACCCACCTTGCCTCGTGTGAATGTGTATGACTGCTGTATGTTTGAGGTGGTGGTCGGAGGGGCCACAGGCGTTGAATGGCAGCCACGCTTCCGTCAGTCTGCCCCAGGGCAGCTGTGGCTACTATGGTAGTTTACCACCACCAGTATGACTGTGTGTGAATGAATGGAACCTGGAACCCTGTAAAGCGTCTTTGAGTGCCTTGAAAAGCGCTATATAAATCCAATCCATTATTATTATTATTACAACAACCATGACCCAGATGGCCGGGCGGGGATCGAAACGCCAACCCTTGGATCGTTGGCCAACCCGCTTAACCACCTGAGCCACGGTCGCCCGAATTATTCCTTTCTGCCTCATATAAGTCCAATATTGAGTTTCCTTTTCTGCTTGGTTTTTGGTCTCGCCTGATGATGCAATCATCTGTTTCTTTAGCAGTCTGCTTTTTGGTGTGATTAGGGAAGCGATAACATTGTGTAGAACCAGAAATAATAATAATATACATAATTCCATTTTGTACAGAACAGGTCAGGTCATACTTGTCTTTTATAAATAGGCCAAGGTGTTATCTAAAGTTGATCTGTTAATTGTGATATAAAGGGTGCGGTGGAAATCTGAGATAAAGATCGCAGAAATCAGTGCTGTTATTTTAGAATTGTATCAAAAAGCCTTCTCAAAGTCTGACTGACCTGAAGTCTGCTGAGGAATAAAATACAAAAACCAGTCTGAGCTGGCATATTTTCCAGGATAAATCATAAATTGGTATATTTCATTGTCACGCATCCACAGTTATAATGAGTCAAGAGTTATTTCCACTACAATACAAGGTCAGTTCTGGCATAGAGGTTTTTGGTTGTGGGTTTGGCAAACACATGGACCTGTGCAGGACTCTGGCAATCATCTGAGAGAACACAACCGGAGAAGAAGTAGAGCTGAGAAAAGACATTTGAGATTTGTGATGTAGAGGGCAGAGGATTTGCTTCCATTACACACTTATTCACAGTTCCAGTCTCATGTGTCCCCGTCTAATCTTCATTCTCAATATCCAGCGCTTTATCTTGCCCTCCCTCCCTTCTCTGCTCTCCCCTTCTCTCTCTAATTTCTTCTCCTCACTGCAATTTTGGATTAGAGCGCTGGATGAAGTTGTTGCGGCCAAACACAAGTCGGCACAACCCCTGTACTTCTGCTGCCTCTTGATTGATGTTCTCATATCTGTTGCTCTCTCTCACACACACACACACACACACACACACACACACACACACACACACACACACACACTCACTCAGCAGCGCTCAGATAGAAACACAACATTAGCATTGGCTCTGTGCCATCTCCTTTCTCTCAGTAAGTTAGACACTGGCGATGACTAGAAGATCATGCTGGCAGGAGAGACACGAAAAGTGATAGAGAGAGATACGAAGTCAGTAAGATTAAGAAAGGGCCAATCAAGAATGAGGGCGAACTTGGATACACAATACTGTTTTTCTGTAATTTAATTGCCTTCAAAGTGTATGAGTGTGCACTTATCTAAGTTGCAGTGCAGAAAACTAAAAGTGGGGAACATTGACAATCAAAATGGAAAAGGCTAAGTTCTTGTTCACCGTTTAAGTGCAAGAAAATAGAGTTAAGCAGTGCATTAATGTAAGTGCTGTGTAAATGGAGCTCAGTGGTATAATAGAGTTTCAAAGTAGTATACAATGGTCAGTAACTAAACAGAGCAGAGTTATATACAGTCCCCTCCATAAGTATTGGAACAGTGAGGCCAATTCCTTTATTTTTGCTGTAGACTGGAAACATTTGGGTTTGACACCAAAAGATGAATATGAGACAATAGCTCAACATTTCAGCTTTCATTTCCAGGTATTCACATCTGGATCTGATACACAACTGAGAAGATATCATTATTTGAAAAGGAACACCACATTTTTAGGCAAGCAAAAGTATTGGAACAGATAGACTTTAAATAAATTAAAGTGAATACACCGTAATATTTTGTTGCAAATACTTTGCTTGCAATAACTGCATCAAGCCTGTGACCCATTGACATCACAAAACGTTTGCATTCTTCTTTTGTGATGCTTTTCCAGGCTTTCACCGCAGCCTCATTCATTTGCTGTTTGTTTTGGGGGGTTACACCCTTCGGTCTCCTCTTTAGCAGGTAAAATGCATGCTCTATAGCGTTTAAGTCTGGAGATTGACTTGGCCAGTCTAAAACCTTCCATTTCTTGCCCCTGATGAACTCCTTTGTTGTTTTTGCAGTTTTTTTGGATCATTATCTTGCTGCATGATGGAGCATCTTCCAATCAGTTTGGTTGCATCTTTCTTTAAATTGGCAGACCGAATGTTTCTGTAGACTTCTAAGTTAATTTTGCTGTTGCCATCATGTGTTACTGTGTTGTTGTCAAGATGAACCTTTACCAAAGTGATGGAAAGGCTAAAGTTTGGAGAAAGAAATGATCTACTCATGATCCCAAACATACAGGCTCATCTGTGAAACACGGTGGAGGCAATGTCATGGCTTCTTCTGGGACGGGCTCATTATTCTTCATAGATGATGTAACACATGATGACAACAGCAAAATGAACTCAGAAGTTTACAGAAACATTCTGTCTGACAATTTAAGGAAAGATGCAACCAAACTGATTGGAAGATCCTCCATCATGCAGCAAGATAATGACCCAAAACACAACAAAGGAGTTAATCAGGGGCAAGAAGTGGAAGGTTTTAGACTGGCTAAGTCAATCTCCAGACTTAAACCCTATAGAGCATGCATTTTACCTGCTAAAGAGGAGACTTAAGAGAGTAACCCCCTAACACAAACAGCAACTGAATGAGGCTGCGTTGAAAGCCTGGAAAAGCATCACAAAAGAAGAATGCAAAAGTTTTGTGATGTCAATGGGTCACAGGCTTGATGCGGTTATTGCAAGCAAAGGATTTGCGACAAAATAGTATGTTTTATTCACTTTAATTTATTTAAAGTCTATCTGTTCCAATACTTCTGCTCGCCTAAAAATGTGGTGTTCCTTTACAAATAATGATATCTTCTCAGTTGTGTATCAGATCCAGATGTGAATACCTGGAAATGAAAGCTGAAATGTTGAGCTATTTTCTCATATTCATCTTTTGGTGTAAAACCCAAATGTTTCCAGTCTACAGCAAAAATAAAGGAATTGGCCTCACTGTTCCGATACTTATGGAGGGGACTGTATAAGGTTATCTTGATATACTGTACATGTACTAAAATAAGGTATGTTTTGAACACTAATTAATTTGATTCAAAGTCAAGTGATGTATACAAAGATTAGAATTAAAACCAGTTATATAAATGTACTTTTTGTTGAATATTGTTGGTCTCCTTTTTACTCCCAAAATCCTCTTACAGCTACCCTGGAGGGGTTCCAGACCCTATTGAAAGAAATGCTTCACTACCCCAAAACCAATTTACCTTTTAAAGTCAGTGTATGTACTATACGACCTGATCAGTCATCCTGGGTTGTTATGGCTATTTTCTGAATCTTAACGATGCACATTCAGAGAGGGAGTTTGAGGTGGCATGAATATCCATCACCCTCACTGCAAATCCACCCAGGCTCAGCAGAAAAAACGGGCTCAGCTTTAGCAGAGAGATGGATGAATTGAGAGAACGCAGTGGGAGGTTCATGTGGTCTCTAACCGGATCTCTGGCTCTAGATGTTTGACTGAGCTTTGAACAATCGCTGAATGCCTGGGGTGTCCGTGGGATTGTGTGTGTTTGTGTGACTCAAACTGTGCAATGTGCCTCGAATGGCAGTTAAAAATGAAATGATTAAAAGTTATGTTACGCTTGTCACAATACTAAAGGTGCCATCAGCATCAGCAAATAAGCCTGTGTCACTTATAGTGGAAGGCCGCTTCTGATTGGTTCATGTGGTCATCAATCTCGCTTTGTGAGACCAATATCTCACAAGTGTATTCGTCGATCCATGTTTAGCTCGACAACTTTATGAACCAATCAGGGGCTGCCTTCCATTAACAGACAGAAAGTGGGGAGGGACCGGTCTAACTGGCAGCTATAGGTTGAAGACAACATGAACCAATCAGGGCAGCCTTCCTCTAATGGACGGGGCAGGCCTCCGGAGATTGGAGAAAGGCCAGCCTGATCTGCGGGAGAGAAACTAATGTAAGGCTTGCAAGACTGAGGCTGGTTTATTTCTCTGGATTCTGGTGAAAAAAAAGTGTAGTGTAGTGGAAGTCGAACAAGAACACTGTTTGCCTACATGTAGGTAGGCCATTACAACTTTATGAGGTCATACTACTGTAATGTACATGACATGTGTGTGATGATCAGAACTACATCATTCCTGTTTTAAATATATGAAACTCAAACTATTTGATTTGGGTTTAAAAAGGGTTGTGTTTAAAGGGAAAAGCCAACAATTATACACATTAAGTTCACTTAACACACTGCCATATTCATTATGTGAAAGCAATTGTGTAATGTCCTCTCAGGATCTGCAGGGTTTCAATAGTTTGAGAAAATAACACTGGTGTGGTTGTTGAGTTGGCATTAGGGTCATCTTGAGTTGAGCCTTAGGCAATACATTATAGAAAGCCAGTGTTACACACTAGAGGTATGGAGTTTAATATAAGTGGTTTTAGGAGGCAGGCAGGGTCTGGGAATGACACATGCTGTGGAGTTGAATTATAGGAAATGTAGAATAAAATGATTTTGAAGCTAGAGCTAAACTAGGGAAAAAAAGTCAGAATATCTCCTGCTCTCTTGTCCATGACCATTGTTGTGTATATACGTATACTGTGAATTCTCCGACTCTTTTAAAGTGCAATGCCAAATCACCCTTGTGCCCTTTAAGCTAGGGAATGGTTTGCTTTGTTGTGAAAAGGAACATTTGTGGAAAGCTGGTATAGAGGCCTAATTGTGTAAAGGGAACACACTTTATCCACATTCCCCTGAAGACTTTTGGCAGTTTTATAACCACATCACCCAGCGTGTGCCTTTACTGCTTTACTATGCTGTCATTATTCACATGAAAACATAGTGATCGCTTGTCAGATTAAGATGTATGTTTCTTTAAACATTGTATTAAACTACCAAGTGCTGACAGTGCCAGTGTTCACAGTTCCAGTGTTCACTAATGCCTGAAAATGTATACTTCACTTTAAACAGCTTTTTATATGAGATTAAAGCCCTTTATTGAAACGCCCATTGGTTTGAAGATGTAACATTTGAATCAATGTAATAATAAACTTAATGGCACAAGAAAAGTAAACGTCAGTTAGTGTTAATTGGCAAACTAATTAAGTTCATAAGATTGAGTGTATCAACACAGACTTGACGTATAATATAAGAGGGGCAGCAAATACATACTGTATAGGAATCAAATGTAACAATTTGAAAAGCACTTTAGTGCTCCAGAAAAGGAAACTATCCAACTCTTACCTCATTTGAGATCCACACCCGCACCTGCAATTCACACATACTGTACGCACACTATTAATGCCAGCATTTTCTCTATAGCTGGATTGTAAGTGGGTGACGAGCCTGTTTCTCTTTCCTGCAAGTCACTTTTTACTTCTCTTCTCTTGAGGAGCAAGAACTCATATCAGAGTTTAAAAGGGGTCCATATATAAGAACTTCTGAATTAGCTGTCAAAATAAATTATTCACATCCTTGTTGCTATTGCTTAGACTCCATTTTTAGTTTGTGATGAACATCGTGTTGTGCCCGACTTGCCACTGTTGATATTAAATAATTTGTTAGTTTTCTGCACTTTCTTTCCTCTTGAGTGTTGAGCAGTCCTTCTGTAGAATTACATGTTTAAACTGCTTAACAAAAAAAGTGCCTGCAGTTTTGTTTTTATTAATTCAATATGTTCAACAAAAGCAGAAAATTATCATTTTGCTTGTAATAAAAACTGCAAGGGTGTCTTTTTGGAGAGGCTTTTGTAAGAAAACACTTTCCAAAAGCTTTGGAGGTTGGTGCGTCTCTGACCTTGGCTCACCTCTAATGAGGCACCTTGACAGTCTGACAGATGCAGGCTCAACCAGACACCACTATGTCCTCTACTGCTAAGGAATAATCCCTTACTAAAACATACAACCTTATACACATACACATATACATGCACACACAACCCCTGACCGGCCATGTAGCAGCTCAGAGTACAGCCCCTAAGGGTGGTAGCTCAGCAGTCCAGTGAAAAGAGCAATATAACGGGCTGGTCTCTGTAACATTGAGGTCACAGTGTGGGCACCATGCGGCACTTTCTGCCACTCGAAAAAAATTATCACTTTTCTGTCTTGAGAATTATTTCACAGTGCAAGCAGAACACACGGCCACTTGCTTCAGAGTGTGTGTTTTACTTTGTTTTGCTTTCTTTTGGGGGGTGGGGGGGGTGTATTTGCTGCTAAACGAGGAGGACATTTGTGACCATTGTGTATGTGGGCTGTCTCATGTGATAAGTGATTTGTTTTGGCCTTCTCTGGTTTTGGAGATAACCGTGTATAACCAGATATGAATATTCCTAATGGCTTTTTAATGGCTTTCTAATTTGCCCTTTAAAGGGCTCTAATGGACTTTCCCCCATGTTTGCACAGAGAGGAGGAACAGTGGATCTGACTCATTTATGCCTCGTTTCCACCGAGTAGAGCAGGTCGGATCGGAGCGGCTCAGAGCGGGACAGCTCACTTTTAAGAATCTCGGTGTTGTTTCCACCGCCGACCCTACCCTTACTGGTAGGGCGGGGTTTAGGCTGGACTGCGATAGTCGCCACCAGAATGTGGGTCAAACTATCGGGCTGTGGAACAACTGTGGTCAAGCCAGTGGTCTCTTGTTTTTGCTTGGTCACACCAGCCGCTTCTTTATTTATTCCCCCGTGTTGTTGTGAGCACAGAGACGGCTCGGTGCAACTGATAGAGACAGTGAACGAACAGCGCTGGCTGCGGCAGCTACGTGACATCGTAGCAGTGGGACACAGTGTAGCCAACTGATTCATTTAATGACGAGGAAAAACCTTTCAGACGGCTAGTACCCCTACGGAGGATTACTGAGATTAGGAGCGGCTCAGAGCGGTTAGGTGCGCTTAAACCGTACCCTACCCAACTTTTGGCCAAATGAAAACCCAAACTACCCGGACCGAACCGCTCCGATCCGACCCGCTCTACTCGGTGGAAACGAAATGAGCGTATTACGCTGGTAAATGCACAGAGACATGGTGCATGCCGACAGAGACAGTGAGCGAACAGCGCTGGCCGCCACAGCTACGTAGGCTAACTTGTGATTGTTGCAGCTGGACACAGTGTAGCCCACTGATTAATTTAATGAAGAGGCAAAACACCACACAATAAACAGAGTGCTGCGCGGACATTTTTCACTAAACACAAGACTCTTTTCACTCTTGCCGAGGTGACTACGATTTGATGCGGAAAGGATTCTTTCGACCCATCAACGGACGGCAGTGTGTAGCTCCACCTTTTTGGCACCCTTTCAGGCGACTAGTACCCCAACAGAAGAGTACCGAAAATGGGAGCAGCTCAGAGCGGTTTAGCTTATTTTGGGACCCTCCAGCTTTTGCCAAATGAAAAGCCAAAATAAGCAGACCGAGCCGCTCTGCTAGGTGGAAATGAGGCAAAAAAAGTGAGAGGTGGGGGTAAAGAGACCATGTACAACAATATAGGCGTCATTATTATTAGTGCCTTTAACCTTGCGTCGCTGCCTCTTTTGTTACAGTAAAGCATATGTTTTGCTTAACAGCGGTGATCAGGGGACAGCAGACTGTGTGAGTGAAAGGAGGAGGGGAAAAGGTGTGAGCAGAGGTTGATTGCAAAGCCATTTCCCAAGGCTTTGTCACGCTCTGTTAGCTGAGGAGCTCCATTTCAAAGACAATTTGTCAACTGCTGAGCACTTTGGCAAAGAGCAGCCTTCTGGTGAAGAAATATGTTGTATAGTAGTGGGTGTGTGTATGTACGTGTGTGTGTGTGCGTGCGTGCATGCGTGTGTCTGTGTGTGTCTGTGTGTGTGTGTGTGTGTGCACGTGTGTGTGTGTGTGTGTGTGCGTGCATGCGTACATTTGAGAAACTTTGAGCTGCCTGTGCCTGTTATGCATGTATGAGCTATATGTTTCACAGAAAAAGAGCTTACTGCATCTACATATAAACCTGTGCATACGTCTAGGAATGCGCTTAGAGTACATGCATGCGCTTTTGAGTATGCATATAGAAAAGTAGTGCGCCAGACCCCCTGAAATCAATCACTTGTGACATTAACACAGAATGCAATCACCAATCCACTATGGCTATCAGTGGCCCGCTGAGTAGCCACATTAGCGGGGTCATGATCCGCTCTATGCCTCGTTCTCGAGGCGACAGCGGCTTGGCCGTTCGCCCACAGGATTTTTGGAGTGGTCCTTCATCATCTTCAACCCCACAGCCCTGCCTAGGCTGCTGTGGCTGCTCCAGTCATCCTCACATGCATGCACACAGAGGTCAAGCCTATGCAAAGGGAGTAAGCTAACTCTCTGTGCATTTTCACATAAATGTCTCATTCACTTAGTATTCATCTGCATAATATCTGAATAATGTATGAACACTTAATGGATGTATGTCCTAAAAATCAATGGTGCATTCAGTGATTCTGGAGAATGCGTGTTGTCAAAATCGCTTTTTGACAAAATGAGTGAATATCTCCTCACGCTGCGGTTAAATATAGACTATCAAAAAAGGCCTGTGTTGTCTGTTGATCTGTCTTTGGAGCTGTCTGTCAGTGAGATGCCTGCAATCTAAAAGTATAGGAACAAAATGAATTGAAAAAAAACTAAAAAAAAATGTACGCAAGATGGAGTACAGTTGTTGTTGTTCCGGAGCTTGTGGTGATCATAACTTCTTAATTACCGTACTGTATTGGCCTCCTCCCAGGTATGCTGTTCTGCGAGACCCAGCAGGCTGGCTGAGTGTGAACCCCGTCAGAGGCACTGTCAACACCTCCGGCTCGCTGGACCGTGAGTCTCCGTATGTCCATGACAACAAATACACGGCTGTCTTCATCGCCACAGATAACGGTGAGTGTCAAGATGCCCTACTGTACAAAAGTGGTCAAAGATAATTAGACAGGAAAAGTATCATAACTGTGAAACGATGTCAATGCTGCTCGTTTTACACACATTTAATTCAACTATAATTGGTAGTTAGTTTTATCACTGTCCTGGTAGATATTTCCTAAAAAACAATCATGATGGAGATAAATAAATGAAAATTGGATTTTTGGCATTGACAGCGATATTGAAAACATAGAGTATCTAACAATAGCAAATCAGTAGTGTCAAAGTCCCGGTCACACTGCTTAATTTCATAAAGTCTAAAACCAACACTGTACCAGAAATGTTAACGTAATATAGCAAGACCATGTAAATGTGCTTAAAAGGGTGTTAATGTCATAACGACAATGCTATGTTATGCAGTGGCAGTTAGCCAATAAGGCTTCCCATCTAAGTTGCATTCTCATTTGCATTATACATTGAATTATTCCTGAGTCTCTTAGTAGCGGGCCGAATCACTCCACCAACTATGAAAAAGTAGACCCAAAACCTGCCTCTCCATAAAAGTACAGTGCACTCTTGAAAATAACTCATCCTTTCTGCTTAGTTTCACCTAGGCCAGAGTGAAAGTGACATTCTCCCCTGGGTGATAATGGGGATGGCCTTGAATGGCACTGCTTCTATCGGACCATATGGTCGCTGGTTGGCAGTGTCAATGGAACTGCTGCTCTGAGACCTTTTTTTTCCGAGGCACGGATGAAAGTGTCGAGGGGCCCCAGGGCATTGATCCTTTTTTTCTCTCGCTCCCCCCCCTTCACCCTCTCTCTCTCTCTCTCTCTCTCCCCCTCGCTGTCTCTGTCTCTCTCCCTCTCCCGATCAATCTATCTGCTCTCCCCTGTGCTCAGGAGATTCTGACAGATCCATTAAGAGGAACTGATAGATTCTATTAGCGAGGCAGCAGAATAGCAGTGTTGTGCTGGGGGAATTTGGCAGCCTTGGAAAAGATGAGCATTGAAAGAGGAGTAATGACGGGCCGGCAGGAGAAGGTGGAAGGGAAGTGGAAAGGGGTCAGGGGGAAGAGGAGAAAGGGAAAGGGACATAAGACGGAGATAACTGGGAAAAGAAATGGAGCTGCATAGGGGAAGTGTGTAAGGAATAGGTGGAGAGATGAAGAGAGAATGGTGAAGATTATCAGTGGCCAGGGCAAGGTATAGGAACGAGTGGGGGAGTGTTGGAGTGTTGGAGCCAAAAGTGGAGGAAGGGTAAGCAGATACATGAAAAACCTTTTCTTTTTGTAATGCGTTTAAGATATGAATTTGACATGCTTGACCCGGCTTCGAAAAATTGTTGAAAAATGTTTGGGGAAATTAACGTCTATACAAAACTTTGCATCCAATTCTTGAGATATTTAACTTGAAATATCAACATTTTGTCAATGCTGGAATACAAGTTAGAGCATCACCAATCTGTGGTATACAAGAATATGCTGGGTACCATGAATATCTGTACAGATTTTACAGCAATATATCTAGTATATGTTGAGCTATTTGACTTGCCCATATTAGTGGACCATCCGACATTTTGCCATCCATTGATTTAAACGATATAATTCAAGCTGTACTCCCGCCTTCTGATGTCTCGGGTAAAATGGTTTGAACTAGGACCAGAGAGTTTTTACCGTGGTATTACATTGAGACGACACAAATCCACACAGAGACATCAGTGAAGTTGAAAGTTTTATTATGATTGATAGTCCACACATTGCGGTGGGGTTAGGGGGTTAGGGGTTTAGTTGGCGGCCAGGATCTGGTCCACCCATCCACGCAGCTCGGTAACGCGGGCGTAGACGGCAGGAGTGGAGGTGGAGCAACGGCTGCTTCCCCAAGACACAATACCGACCAGAGTCCAAGCGTTGTCCTTCTCACAGACCAGGGGGCCGCCAGAGTCTCCCTGGAAACCACAAGTAAACAACCAGTTAACAACAAATAAAACAACACAGACCAAATCTGGAAACCACGGACATGAGCAGAGCAACGATATGAACCACATTTGAAGGTGATATACTTTGTTGATTAGGGTTAACCCTGGGGGCCTTATGGTGGCGCATTAGAAGAGTGCGTACCATGAAGACTTAAGTCCCTGTCACAGTGGACCTGGGTTGGACTAAAAAACGATCGTCGAAATAGTCATTAGTGTTTCTACTTGAAACTGTTTTCATGATGTAGTGTCCAGAGAAACCTTTATAGTTTTCACAGTTCCATTGCTGGATCTCCTCTTTTCAGCCTCTGTCTGAAATGGCTGTCTTTTTAAGTCTTCCAAGGAGTCCAATCTGGTCTGATTAGCCCTGAATCTAACTGCTGGTTCGAATCGAACTGGCAGTTAGATTGAGGGAGAAGTTAGGTTGGTAAAGGGGTGTGGTCTATGTAAAGGGGCGTGGTCTCACCATGCAGGAAGTGGCTCCAGCTCCACCAGCGCAGATCATGACGCTGGAGATTTGGCTTCCCCAGTGTTTCTTACACTGGTCGTTGGAGAGAAGAGGCAGAGAGGCCTGCTGCAGGTTGTTGGGGGTGGAGGGAGCTGAGATACACACACATGGTTATTACATTATTATGTTATTATTACATACTATTATATGTTATTAAAGTGGAAATATATATATAATCCAAGCCTGTACAGAGCCTATAAGCAGGTATGTGTAGGCTATATATATATAAAGTTCCATACCGTTGTAACGCTGGAGTCCCCATCCAGAGGTCACACAGGTCATTCCAGGAGCGAACACGTCGCTGGACTCAGCCAGACACACAGGGGAAACCTTGAATGAATGAAGGATTCATTTAGAACATGTGCAAAAAAAAGTGCAATGAAAGAGCAAAAAAAGAACAAAAAACAACAATAATGTATATATTATTTTAACCTTGGTGTCGAGGCGAGCGGGAGACGCCAGTTTGATCAGGGTGATGTCATTGTTGATGGTGCGGGGGTTCCAGCCGGGATGGGTGAAGACCTGGGGGGTTAGGGGCAGGGTTAGATAGATATCTTTATACTGGATATATATTATCTATTTTAGGGTTAGTGGGAGGGAGAGCTGTTCTCAAAGCTCATTGGCTGACGGTCTCACCTGAGCGGGCTTCAGAACCTGCACTTCCTCGTTGGAGCCGTAGCCCTTGTTATGCTCTCCAGCGACCACACGGTGGTAGGTTCTACACACACACAATCAGACACCAACACAGACAGGGGTGGATTATCAAACAGGGCCTGGCCCAGGCCAAGGGGCCCCTAAGCCAGAGCCTCTATGTGAAGTCGATGTTGGTAACTATTCATGTCAGATAGTCAAAGAGCCAAAGTTCTACCAAAGAACTAACAGAATGGCCTAGATATTTAAACTGACCTGACGTTGCAGTGAGCAGCTGTCACGACCCAGTTCTCGTTGATCAGAGATCCTCCACAGAAATGGAAACCGTTGGATTGCTGAGAGAAAACAGAACAAGCTGTGAAAAAGGTGTGTATCTGTGTGTTACAGTGTGTGTGTGTGTGTGTGTGTGCGTGTGTGTGTGTGTGTGTGTGTGTGTGTGTGTGCGTGTGCGTGTGCGCGTGCGCGTGTGTGTGTGTGTGTGCGTGCGTGCGTGTTACCTGCAGAGACACCTGCCAGGGCCAGGAGTGAGGAACAGCCTCCTCTCCATTGACAATGCGAGCGTAGCCGCTAACCTGGGGAGCGATGGCGGGGGTGCCACAGCCTGACACACACACAGACAAGTTTTATTACAATACATGACATTTAGCCACACACACACTGGGTTACATTATGTCATTGAGACCCTTTTAATCCGTAGCTTCAAGCTGGAGGTAGGCAATTAGCGTTAAAGCTCTGGCTGAAGGATCCTCACTGGACTTGCCCCGTCATGACCAAAGCATAGCAACATGTTCCTAACTCCTGAATCAGCTAATCGTGATGTCATTAGAGTTAATCTCTTTGAGGCCAAACTCAAAATAACCTGTACCAGCTTTATATAGAACAAAATGATAACAATAATATTATATTGTATGTGTTCTAGTCAAAGTGTCTCTGTTAGGTTAAGAGTTGGTAGCTTGTGTCTCACCGTAGGCGGCGCTGACGAAGGCGAGGCAGGACACGATCCAGAGGAAAGCCATGGTTAGATGCCGAGGATGGTGATTTGATGAAGTAGAAGCTGCTTTATATACATGAACCAGTCGGGACTGGGCCAATCAGAGCAGCCCGTATGTGTGTATGTGTCCAGTGGTTTGGCCAGCTGTTTATCAGGCCTGATGTTCCCACACGCCATACGCCCACAAATCCAGCTCTCTCATTGGCTGAGAAATCCTGTCGACCAACACAGCAAAACGTCCCTACTCTTTCTCACCCCAAACCACATACGGTACCATTAGTCCAAAAACTCTGGTTCCAAATGATCCGGACAGTTAACTAGGGTTCAATAGTTTTAATGCTTTGTGAAACTCAGTAACTGTTAAAGGGGTAAGATGTACATCAACATCACTGTTACTCAAATGTACAGATTTCACAGCAGAAGGGGAATTGAACAAGAACCCAGATGAAATGAAATGCTCATAAAAACAGTTTAGCATTTCAAGAGAAGAAGAAGAAGGTCATTCATTTATTAGGGCAATCTTCAGTCAAATAGATATACATCATTTAGAAAACCCAACAAACATCTTCATATTACATCTTTTAACAAAACTGTGTTTAGACTTAATACTCTTGGTGTTGCTGCTAAGTATAACACAGAGCATGGTTTAGATCTATGGGATTTTCAATACAATATAAAGTATACCTTGGTTTAAGTCTTTCCAACGCTGCATTTAATTATCACAGCCATTAAATGAGTTTACCACTGTTTCAAACTACATTTGTCGTCTATCTCTGTTTATTTAGATCAGTGAAAATTGGAAGATGAATCTTTTTTACTTTGTTATTGACATACAAGTTGAAAGGCAAAAAAACAACGGTTTTTCCCATTGCACCTCTAAAAATAAGGATTTAAAAAGTAATCCTAGGTAGTCCAATAGGTGTTATACAGTCTATGGTGTTACCTTATACTGTTAATCTGAAACGTGCCTCTAATGTTCTAGTTTTTGCCTTAAGGCGCATTGTGCCTAATTGAAATGTTCTGTGTGAGGTATAAGGGAATATGATACATATACATATGCTGCGCACGCTCAACCTCTATGTCAATGGAAGGTTTGTAGTTACATAGGAGTGGGCAAGGAAATATGACAGACGTATTGTTTGAGTGTGTCATCATGACTTGTTGTGTGAGGCTGAGTTACTGGATTGGTAGGGTCAATGAGGGAGTTGTAAAGCATCTCCAGAGCTGCAAGGTTTGTTATTTATTGGTTTATTTTTTTATTAAAAGATAATGTAGATGTTAAACAGCAGTGTTGTCTGTCAGTCCATCTTGGTTTTCTCCCACAAACACTCTCACACCTGTTGCTGGTTTGCCTCTGCTGATGTCAGTGTACAGCCGGCAATTTCCCAACAAACTGTGGGGCAGGAAGACACCAACTCTCTTGTTCTCCTGTCCTGCAGAAGACACAGGGTCAGGTAATTAGCAATCAAACGAGAGAGAGAGCAATGTGAAAATGTGCATATGCAAGATGGATTGTATCTCACCTTTATTGATTCTGACAGCAAAGGCCAGGCGAAAGGGGGAACTGCCTATGGAGAGGTATCCATGGCAGAAGACTAAGAATCCCTTGTTAGGGCTGACTGCTACCCCACAGTCCATTGTCCTGTCTAACGTTAGCACCCTTATTTTGGGAATATGAACTGATGATGATCCTAGATAAGAAGGAAAGGGATACACAAATTCATTACATGTCATTGTGAAGGAGGACATGATTTTCCTTACCCCAATTGTCCCACACCATTAAACACAAGGCGACCCAGAAGAATTCCTGCAGCCGGACCTTTAATAACCTACTCTATGCATGCTTGCGTGCAAGAGGTGCGTGTATGCGGTTGAAATGTGAGCAGAATTCTGATATCTGCCTGACCCCTGCCTCCCCTCTTTCACTGCATGTTCTTTCATTGACAGGACAAATTTGCTCATTCCCCACAGCGATGTGCACAATGATTGTATGACAACCCACCTACATAGTCTACCAACGGCCGGCTATCGATTGACCCTCACATCCTCATCTTTATCTTTATGTAGAGATCTCAGATGCTACACTGCACTGGAGAGGAGCGAGGTGAGAGGAGAAAATAAAAGAAGGGAGGAGATTTACAGGAGAGGCAGATATGTGATAATACAACTGGAAAAATGTATTCTGAAGTAGGAGAAATTTTGATGGAAAGAAGCAGTTAAAGCTTAAGGCAGAATTGAAGGTGGTCTTTATCAGCATTACAGTGTATGGTTATCTAAAATTGTCTAGTTTCATTCCATTACATGTGATGCTAAAACTCTAAAATGTATTAACCAAGAGAGTTTTTGAAAATAATAATTTTCTTCTTCATGGGCTGTACAGTTTAAGCCTATTTGACCTTGTACCCTAGCTTGAAAAAGGAACTAATACCTGCGTTCCAATACCCATACTTCCCTGCTGTTTAGTATGGCAGAAAATGATTCACAATGTCCCAATTCTTGTGGTTGGATGCAGCATGCTTAAAAATGCCCAGATGCCTACCACATCCTTTTGGAATTGTTAGTGTGGAAATCAGCATGCTATGTGGGTGATTCTGACCCAAAATCCAATGCGCCCCGGAAGTGACGTCAAATCCACGGAGCCTCCGAGTGAAAATCATTCAGCAATGCAACATATAGCAGCGTGTTCAAGTTCAAGGCGCAATGTCATGACGATATGCAGTATAAGTCAAAGTATGTCCCAATGTTATGCCTACTGCATGCTAACTAGATTTTTTGTGATCAGCTGTAGTATGTAGAAAAGAAAAAGAGTATCTCATTTGGAACGCAGCCATACTCTTGGTGAATGTTTTGGATGGTTAGCAAACAGATTGAAGGTGGGTCCTGGTTATCAAACTTGAGGGCTGGTCAGCTCGAGCAGCAACAGATGGTGAACGACTGGGGGAGCATTCTACAGGGAAGGAAGGCAGGATCAAGGAAGAATAGAGGTGAACATGGAGGACAGAAATGGGACAAAACAATGGGGAAAGAGAAATGGATAAAAGAGAAGAGAAGAAAACGTGATGTGAAAGGTTTAACGATGTAGTCAATAAAAGATCATGTGGATATCAAGGTCGGAGGTCATCCCAGCTGGATCATTTGCAGCGGTGCGTCTGTAGTCCGACGGTTACAGTCTGTTGCCATAGTAATCAACTAGCACTAACAGGAGAGGCCCGGACACAGCAATGTGTCACTCCATGATGCGTGAAGTTGTAGACTTAGTAAGTAAGTAAGTAAGTAAGCTTTATTTATATAGCGCCCTTCACAGACCAGGGTCACAAGGCGCTTCACAATACACATTTTATACATACACTCAAACACAGATGGCAGTAGCTGCCATGCAAGGCGCTGTCTGAACCATCGGGAGCAATTTGGGGTTCAGTGTCTTGCCCAGGGACACTTCGACATGTGGGTAGGCGGGGAATCGAACCTCCGACCCTGCACTCCAGAGGCAAACTCCCTACCCACTTCGCCACTGCCGCCGAACTTAGGTGATTTGATTGATTGGCATACATACATACTGTACATGCATGTGCGTGTGTGATTGTAAATCTGTTTATTTACCTAGACTGGGGCACAGGATCCTCCCTGCAGCTGTATTTGTGCACACTGTCTCCCTCCTCCCATCATGTCTTTCTATTCCTGAGTTAATGACTGAAAAAGCCACACGGTTTTGCCCGGGCAGAGGCACCTGGCAGGCCGGTGGAGCGACGCGATATTGTTTGAGGAGATATTGTTCCAGGCCCGATGCAGAGGGCTTGATGGGGCTGTTTATATAAACTCTCAGCAGTATAGCTGCTGCTTTTTTGCGCGCCAACAAATTCTCTCTTCTGCTCTCTGATTCCCCGCCGGGACGCCAGCTGTTCCCCACATCTTACCCCCTTCTCCTTCCTTCCTTCCTTCCTTCCTATACACATACATTTTGGTAGTGCGCGTTGGCTGATGTGTGTGTGTGTGTGTGTGTGTGTATGTGTGTTAGCGCAGTCAAAGTTATCTTTTTAATGTCTTTATCCTGGTCCGTGCGGTGCCTTCTCTAGCCCGCCCCTGTGTGTATCCTCTCACTGCTGTGTGTTGTGGTTCAGTGTTCTCTCCAGCTCCTCATTTAAATGTTAAACTGCCTCCTGGTGGGAGCCATTTGTCATTGGGAGGTATGAATACATTATCAAAGTCCCCGGTCGTCTCAAGCACAGCGGCGCACACACACACACACACACACGCTCACACACGTGTACACATTTTCCCTATCTGCATTCACCGAAACCTAGTATTAAAAAGGTAAGTTTTGCAGAAAGAGCCGAGCGGCGTTTTTCTTTAAACGTGTGGACTATACGGAGTGAGAGGAGAGACCACCGCTTACACTGAGAGCTGAGGTTGTGTGTCTATCTTTATCAAAGTGAGACAAGCGTTAAAGAGAGCTTTGTTAATTGCAGGAATATTAAGTATAACATGCACTCAATCAGACTGCTCACGGTGATAGATCTCCCCGTTCATCTCAGTCAGATCACATCCCCTCTGGTTTAAAGCAAAAGCATGAAGCAGAAGGTGAGAGGGGATGCTGAATTCTAATGGGTCACTGAACATCTTTGGTGCTGGGAAGGATGTCAAATTAGGTAGAGGTGTGTGTGTGTGTGTGTGTGTGTGTGTGTGTGTGTGTGTGTGTGTGTGTGTGTGTGTGTGTGTGTGTGTGTGTGTGTGTGTGTGTGTGTGTGTGTGTGTGTGTGTGTGTGTGTGTGTGTGTGTGTGTGTGTGTGTGTGTGTGTGTGTGTGTGTGTGTGTGTGTGTGTGTGTCAGCCAAGTCACCAACATCACAGAAAAATGAACAGCGTGGTAGCTTAATACTCGGGGTACAAGACTAAAAAAGCCTTTGTATTCAGCTACAGCCCTGTTTTATATTTTGTATCTAAAAAAGAATTGCGTAGATAATTCAGGGTAGTGAAGCAAACTTTACAATCACACACCTTTGTGAACACTTGTAGCTAAATTCCTTTGCACTAAATTCAGACAACCTAATCGTTTCAATTGTTAATAGTTTGCATTATTGTAACCTTTATTTAAAAAGAAATTCATGTCATCTTTCGCCCCGCCGGTTTCTGAGTATCCGTATCGAGTTTCTAATTCTAGCAGTCGTGACAACCCTTAGTTTGTTTTTTGTGTGTGTGTGTGTCCAGCTGTTTATCAGGCCTGATGCAACGTTGTGTTCCCACGCGTAACCCCCACACCCTCCTCCCCCAATCCAGCTCTCTCATTGGCAAAACGTATTCTTTATAACCCCAAACCACATTGAGATAAAGAGACTGGCAGTGGTCGCCAGCTGTCAGTAGCAGATACTCCCTCTTTGTGTGTGTGTGTGTGTGTGTGTGTGTGTCTGTGAGCGCGCGCTGGCACTCATTTGTGTGTCTCTACATGTGTCCATCTTGGTGTGCAATGTCTGCCACCGCTCTGCCTCATTGCCTCATTGCCATACTAAGTGCTGGGAACCAGTGGACTGCTCATTGTCGTAATGGGCTGAGTAATTCCCATGGTTCAGGCCAGCCCCGATACAATGGTTTTTACCACTAAGTGTTTGTCATGTCACCAGAGCACGGTGAGGCAGCCTGCCAGGCTAAATGCAGATGGATAGACTCATGTTGTGTCTTTAACGAGCTATGATCAGGCTGTCCCAATTCTACAGCATGGTGTGATGAGCATGTGTGTGTCCGCCCTGAGCGCTGAAATCCTCAGGCCAAGAATAGAATAGAAAATAATCGAAAATGGCAGTTTGCTACATGTGTAAAGATGAATGTCAGTGTTAACGGCTATAGCTGAGTCTTTTATGTCTGCAGCTCTGTCCTTTTAAAACTGCAATGAATCTCGATTTAGTTATTGGTTGAATCTCTGTTTGATTAACAGGGGCCTTGGGAGTGAGTTGTTAACAGATAGAGGCATAATGAAGGCTAGAAATGAGCCACGACTGTCCTCTATAACTTTCCAAAGAACATATTATACAAGAGCCAAGAGAGCAGGAGCTAAAGAGCAGACTGCATAATAGATGGTAAATATAGTAACACAAGGCTAAAGTTTCAAGGAGACATAAAGTGAAACCCAGAAGATGATGAGACGTTAAGGAGACGTGTGAAACCCACCAAGGGACAGGACACAATGGTTTTGGGGAGTGAATAACTCCTCATGATCCGCTACATGTAAGTACCGTGTGTGTGCGCTGCAAAATTATTCTGTGTAAAAACACAGCCTATAGGCTCCGTAAACGGGCATGTTGCTTGCTACGGTGGGTTTACAGAGCTAAGGCTGTGTATTAACATCAGATTTCTTTTAGCGCGGACACAGTACGGACAGGTAGCGAACTGTGAAGGGAAATTCACTGATTTGAACAAAAACTTTAACATTTTGACAACAGGCGAATCACTGACTCCACCTACAAAAGACAGGAATCTTTGAGAGATAACCCATAAAAGGTTATATGAATTCTCACTCGCCCTCAACTCATCTTAAGGTGGCTTTCCACTCCTGTTGTATATCTCTCACTCTCTTGTCAATCGTTTTATGGACACGGTCCCAAAGGCAAGCGGGTTAACTGCAGTGCTGAAATGTGTTCTTGCCCAGCTCATTAATTATGACCCTGTGTAGCAATGGGTATAAGGGGGTGGCGCCAGCGGGAGGGGGAAGGGTGCGGTGGTAGAGGGAATTAAGGCATTTTGACCCGGGATAATGGCAATGTAATGGGATGTGCTCTAGAAAGCGCAGAAGATCGCAGCCCGACGCCGTCTTGCCTTCTGTTGCCTCCCCTGTCTCTCGGCGCTGCCTCATTAACCCCGAACACACGTTATTGTGTGTTCCTCACCTCTGTCCAACCTCTGTCTCTTCCCATCCCTCTCTCCGACTGCCTCTGTCTTTCACTTCCGGACTTGTAGCAGAACCCTCTTGGGGAAGTTCGCCGCCTTGTAAACAGGCCCACGTTACGGCGCTGATTAAAGCTTACCTTTGTTCGGATTTGTCAGAGAAGAAATGTCTTTCTTTGTTGTTTGGCGTGCCTCCCTCGTGTCCTTGGAATACTGATTAATCCACCGATCAGAAGTTATATCTGCGCCTGGCAACGGGAAACAAAACACTTTCTCCTGGCGCTGCACTCAAAGCCTCTGTCTGAGTGCAGAGATTTTTATTTTTTTAAATATTGAAACACACTGCTTATGTGGAAAATGAGTATATTCAATACGATTCAAATTTAAAAAAAAGTGCTTCCCACCCAGTACATCTCTCTCTCTATAAGGATTGTTTTCTAAGAGGGCTTACTCTGCGTAGTAGATATGAACCGGTGTCTTTTCAATGACAGGGAACCAAATGAAATAAGATGAGTATGGATTGGAGATGGAGAGCGATTGATAATGAATGTTGAAGTCAAATGATGAAGTCAGGAAAACAAGGCTGATGGAGGCTTGCGTTTATTTTCGATCCAGAATGTAATATGTTCTTCCAACTGGAAATCTATCAGGGACTTGAGATCTTGATGAAGAGCTTAAGGAATCTACTGGGTATGCTGGTGTGTGTGTGTGTGTGTGTGTGTGTGTGTGTGTTTTTAATCTCTCGCTGGGCTGGATGGTGGCAGCGAGTGTGGTGTGCAGGATGTTCTAATTACACACCCTCACAGTTTCTAAGTCGCTGAGAAGGCCACCTTAATTAACACCTTTTGTGCTCGAATCGGCGCAGAGCTGCCATGCCATATCCGTGATATTTCCTTCCCCCTGTGCATGTGCAATCACCACATATGAATACATAAATAGAAAATAACTATCTTAGAAACTTTGATTCAACACAGTTCATAATTCTTGATTTGGTAGTTATGACATATTTCCAGGTCTAGTGTTCCTATCTTGTATTAAAACACTTTGTTTTGGGGGCGCCCTTAGCTCAGTTGGTAGGGCGTCCCCCCCATGGGCCTCGGCCAGCAGCGGACCCGGGTTCCCCTCCTCCTGACGTTTAGGATATTAGTATACCAAAACATGTAGAGACCTACTTGATAAGTACTTTAACCTACATCATAGCTGCATGCCATAGACTACAGTAGTCTATATTCGCAACTATAGGTAATTTTATACGAATCAATTATTCAATATATTGGGTGCCAAGCGTTTGATAGTAATGTGTGTGTATTTTTCTGATGACTGAACTTTATTTTGTGATGTTGCTATTGAGTGTCGCTGATTACCCGATTCAGGAAAACCTTGCGGGAGCTCTACGCATGGTCGATAGTTGGCGTGGGAATACGCACACTTTTACGCATAGAATCTTTCTATAAATACCAACGTTTGCGGTTCAACCCGGTTAATGCAAGCAGCAGCCTTTATAAAGGAGGGCCCAGATTTCCCATAATGCCAAGGCACGGTTCCCATTGGTGTTTTTTAGTGAAATATCTCAACAACTATTATGAGGATTGTTACAAAGTTAAGTACACATATTCATATTCCCCCAATGATGAACTGTAACACATGTTGTGATTCTCTGGTATTTACCTGACTGACATTGGTCTTCATGCAACAGTTTGGTTGTTGACCAATTGCCTGCAATACTAATGACATTCCCATCTACTTTGTATTTAGTGCTAATTAAGAAATGTCACCATGCTAAACCAAAATGGTAAACATGGTAATCATTATAAATGGGGTCAAACATATTGGCTGGGCCTTTTTCACAGCAGGTAGGAGTGCACATGCCAAGGCCCTTACTGTATGCAATTTCAACACCCTTTTTTGGAGCGAGGGGGAATCATTAACAAAAACAGCCGATTCTGTTGTCAAACTAAAATATCCCTGTATTCGAAATATGTTAGCGCGTCACGACATCGGCACTTGTAGTGGAGACACAAGTAATAAAACCAACTCAAGAGTGTTATTACTCTAGTAACATTATAGATCGTCATGTCGTTTTCATTTTATTCACACCAGGCCAAAAACCCCTGTGCGCCAGGTTGAAACCTAAAGCCAACAGATGGTCTAGCTTTACTGTGGTTATAAAAAAGATTGTACCTCACTTGAGATGGGGGATCAGAGGAAACGACGTCTCCCATTTATTGGAAAATAATGGGTTTACCTTAATACCTCTCCTCCTATCTTCAATGGGAGGAATTAATATCCAAGGAACAGAAATGAGGGAAACTTGTATGCAAAATGTGTTCTGTGAGAAAGGCCTACAGACAATCTGGGCATGAGGAGCAGGTGTGTCTGCGCGGGGAGAACAGATGGACCTCTATAGGGCCTCTAATCATTTTTCAATGTGTAACTAAGTTTGGTTTATTGCTGTTTGCACACCACCTAGAGTGTGCAAACTACCAAGTAAAACAGGTAAAGTGTTTAAAAGTTACTTTAACATGGGCCCATTAGGCCATTCGATCTTGCCTAGGTGAGGTGAATAGTTTAAAACAAATATGAATTAAAGTCATTTAACTTGGATGTGTGACACAATTTGAGTGTTTAATTAGTACAAAAAGAGCTTGCAGTGTAAGCCTACTTTCAGCTATATCAATACTCCCTCTGCCATCAGTTGGTATAATAGGCAGCAAGTGATAACCCAAACTCTATTCTGAAAGTAATTTGCCAGAATAGCGGCGATGCACCTGTCCCCAGCACCGCTTCTCTCCCCGAAGTCATCTCTCTTAATGACTTGTGCCTATTGTAATTGGCTGTGGCTGGTTTCATTTACAGTTCTGATAAGACAATCAGATTAGCAGGGTGTCACTTGATAGCTTTTGCCCGAAGCCCTGGAGGAGACAGATGAGTGATGGGACAGAATGAAGTGGGTTATCCAAAGGGAGTTTTAACAAGGTCTGGCACTCATACAGTCAGGCAAGACGGATAGAGAGGAACCAGAAACCTGTTTCTAAGTCATTTATTCTTTATTAGCATTTAGGTTTTTTTGTATGAGTGATAAGGACTTTCATTTCTTTGGTTCGAAAGAAGGAAGAAAACGGAAGAAATCTGTTAAGTCTGTAGACCGTATGTCATGTCAGGAACAGTAGATCCAAAAGGGCTTTATATTAATGAGTAAGATTTGCTTCACTTATTTTGTTCTAAAGAAAAGTATTTAAGTTCTGGTTAAACTATGTTATTCATTTTCTTTTTCCTATTTTGATTTGAAAGAAGAAGCAGATTTCTCAAAAGCAAGTTTTTTTCTTTTAATTAAACCATACGTATATGTGTGTAGAAATTAGAAAATGCCTGTGCACTGCGTGCAGCCCTTTTGATCTTGTTTTTCTTTACCTTATTTTTTCCTTTTTTTTCTTGTTATGCTTAATTAATTCAACTGTATATGTAAATACCTTTGAGTGCGGTGTTCTATTTGAGACCGTAGACTTCCTGTGCATGGTATGAGCCTGATGAAGCTCTGTGTGAAACGTGTCACTCTAAATTAAAAGATATCCTGCAAGTCCCTCATGTGTCAAGTGTGCAGTATGTAGCCCCATATGTGGTACATTTTCCTTGTTATATACAGGTCCTTCTCATATAATTAGCATATTGTGATAAAGTTCAATATTTTCTGTAATGTGCTGATAAACATTAGACTTTCATATATTTTAGATTCATTACACACAACTGAAGTAGTTCAAGCCTTTTATTGTTTTAATATTGATGATTTTGGCAAAAAAATTAAGAAAAACCAAAAATCCCTATCTCAAAAAATTAGCATATTTCATCCGACCAATAAAATAAAAGTGTTTTTAATACAAAAAAGTCAACCTTCAAATAATTATGTTCAGTTATGCACTCAATACTTGGTCGGGAATCCTTTCGCAGAAATGACTGCTTCAATGTGGCGTGGCATGGAGGCAATCAGCCTGTGGCACTGCTGAGGTGTTATGGAGGCCCAGGATGCTTCGATAGCGGCCTTAAGCTCATCCACAGTGTTGGGTCTCGTGTCTCTCAACTTCCTCTTCACAATATCCCACAGATTCTCTATGGGGTTCAGGTCAGGAGAGTTGGCAGGCCAATTGAGCACAGTAATACCATGGTCAGTAAACCATTTACCAGTGGTTTTGGCACTGTGAGCAGGTGCCAGGTCTTGTTGAAAAATTAAATCTTCATCTCCATAAAGCTTTTCAGCAGATGGAAGCATGAAGTGCTCCAAAATCTCCTGATAGCTAGCTGCATTGACCCTGCCTTTGATAAAACACAGTGGACCAACACCAGCAGCTGACATGGCACCCCAGACCATCACTGACTGTGGGTACTTGACACTGGACTTCAGGCATTTTGGCATTTCCTTCTCCCCAGTCTTCCTCCAGACTCTGGCACCTTGATTTCCGAATGACATGCAAAATTTGCTTTCATCCCAAAAAAGTACTTTGGACCACTGAGCAACAGTCCAGTGCTGCTTCTCTGTAGCCCAGGTCAGGCGCTTCTGCCGCTGTTTCTGGTTCAAAAGTGGCTTGACCTGGGGAATGCGGCACCTGTAGCCCATTTCCTGCACACGCCTGCGCACGGTGGCTCTGGATGTTTCTACTCCAGACTCAGTCCACTGCTTCCGCAGGTCCCCCAAGGTCTGGAATCGGCCCTTCTCCACAATCTTCCTCAGGGTCCGGTCACCTCTTCTGGTTGTGCAGCGTTTTCTGCCACACTTTTTCCTTCCCACAGACTTCCCACTGAGGTGCCTTGATACAGCACTCTGGGAACAGCCTATTCGCTCAGAAATTTCTTTCTGTGTCTTACCCTCTTGCTTGAGGGTGTCAATGATGGCCTTCTGGACAGCAGTCAGGTCGGCAGTCTTACCCATGATTGCGGTTTTGAGTAATGAACCAGGCTGGGAGTTTTTAAAAGCCTCAGGAATCATTTGCAGGTGTTTAGAGTTAATTAGTTGATTCAGATGATTAGGTTAAGAGCTCGTTTAGAGTACCTTTTCATGATATGCTCATTTTTTGAGAAAGGAATTTGGGGTTTTCATGAGCTGTATGCCAAAATCATCAGTATTAAAACAACAAAAGACCTGAAATATTTCAGTTGGTGTGCAATGAATCTAAAATATATGAAAGTTCAATTATTATCATTACATTATGGAAAATAATCAACTTTATCACAATATGCTAATTATATGAGAAGGACCTGTACATACTTTTGACTCTTCAGGGACATACAGTATATATATATATATATATATATATATATATATATATATATATATATATATATATATATATATATATATATATATCAAAGAAAGGACAAAGCACCATACCACTCATGGTCTTGCATACTGTGGCTGGGCGTGTTTGAATGGACCCCAGGAATCTGTTATGCAAGGTGAACAGAAACGAGAACATTCAGCAGTGGGTGCGCTTCTTTGTGTGTTATGAATCAGTATTGTGCTTTTGCTATAAGAACAGTTGGCAGTAGGGTTGTTTTTCTCCTGTGTCGATGCTGTAAAGTGATGGGCCCTTCAAATCTTTTTTTTTACGCTAGAACAATTTCCTAACAAAGCTCCTTTCGTTCTGCTGTGGTCTCTTCCCTTTCTCATTGTAGATGTTGCATTCATTTATCTTTTCTCCTGCCCCTCTATTATCTTGCCGTATTCCTCTCTGCGAATTAGTCTTCTTGACTGTTAAGCAACAGGATGATGTATTGTGACATTTTCCCATGAGCCATTGCTCATGCGGCGGGCCCTATATCTGCTCCTCCTGGGTTCCTCTAGTCCCTGCTTTGTTGTTATTTAATTTACTTCATCATCTACTCTTATGTGGCGGAGGGAAAATAATCACAGTAATAACAATGCTGATTATTTTTAGCCGAGGGGCATCATCCACTGTTTTTATGTTGTTGCATCTAACCTGTCCTGGTATATAATGGTTGTTCTAATGAGTCTTGTTTCAGCGTTGTCCTTGGTACACTTGCCAGTCTTATATTTCACAGTAAGAAAACACTTGATCAAATGTATGTATTTTTCCTAAAAAGGGAAAACCATTCTGGCTGTACCTTCTCCTCCCTCTCAAAATCTGTTCTTGCCCTCACCTCAATTCATAAAACCTCACCGCTACAACACATTTTATTTTTCTACCCCCTAGAGGAAAAACCAAGACCGAACAAATCATGAATTTGATTCTCACCGACCGTGCAGGGGGAGAGAAATTAGTACATTTCGAAAACAGCTGCCGGTCACATTCCTGTCTTTTCCTTCTATACGGCGGTGGTGGGAAGAAAGAAAAAATAAAAGCGATAACAACAGAAAGTGACAGCCGGACAGAAGGGCGAGCATTAGCCTAAAGCCAAAGTGTCGCGAGAATAAAAAAAATAGAGTGTTTTTGGGGAGGGCAGATAGAGAGATAGAAGGAGAGAAAGCAGAGAGGAAGAGATAGAAAGGACGCGGCTCAGTCTGTAGCCTGCAGCGGGAGATTAGACCTGACCTCCCCAGGAGTCAATCAGTCTGCTTGCTTGCTCTTCTCATCTCTGGGCTAGACGGGAGAGTAACAGGGCTGTCTAACTGCCAGCCAGAGGGCACGGTGGAAGCTGTCGGGGATACAGTGGGTTGGGCCATGGAGAATGAGCAGGAGGGCAAATGTCTGAAGGGAGAAAGGTGAGGAAGTTGGCCTTTTGCGAGAATTTGTTTGACTTCCATCCATCCAACAAAAAAATTGTGGGGGGAAAAAAGCAAGCACTGAGGCTTACTTCAGGCACACTCGCACAGAGCCAGGGATATAGTTTTAAAAGCCTTTAATAGTTAGGGCATATCAGGTTCAACAAATATACCGAAAGCCGGACAACACTGGGTCTTCTTCAGGGCTTGATTGAAACAGTGTGAACAGCTGTGATTCATTACTATATATTGCTACCAGGGGCATCCTCCACGGTCTTCAAGTGGCCAACAAAATGTTATTGTAATTTTCAGGGAATACATTTTAAATCACCAGTTAAGTCAGCCAACTCAGTACACAAAACTGTATGTACAGCGTTTGTGTTTTGTGTCTAGACTATGGCATTGACACTTCCCACAAATACAAAATAATCTCAATGACATCCTCCAGATGGTTGCAGAGTGTAGGTGTGGGGCTTTTGAAATACTGTGGGAGCTGCAGGAACCATTTCTAACAGGGTTGTTACTTAAATTGTCTGCAAATGAGTAGTGCAGCAGCATACTAGATAAGAATCATGTTAAATAGACCACTGTATCGTAATGGGTGCATTGAATATATATATATATATATATATGATGCGTTTAGTAGAGATTATCATTTGCAGTGCAGCACAGCTTCTGAAGTTGTCTGCCTGAACAAAACAAAGAGCCAGTCGGGCTTCGCTCTTTTTAATATTGAAGAAGGGATCCCTTTTACGGAGACAATTAAACTAATCTCACTCGTTAATTAATGTAATTCCAGCTCTGAAACCAATTTATCAGAATCAGTCCCCACATTTGTAAAAATGTTCCAGTGAAAATAAAAGAATACATCATTTATTATCTGATTAGTATTAAAAAAAACACTTGAATGAAAAAGCTACTCAGATCATGCAACTTTCAAAAAAATATTAAAGCCTAAATAAAAGGGGAACAAAAATGAGGGCTTCAGAGAAAAATAGTGGAGGGATTTTCATATTAATGTTTTTTTAACCTGTCAGCAAGATGCAAAGTGTCAAAACCCCAAAGGTGATTGGATTACTTCTAGATTCGACAAAACGTAACTCACTTGCAGGCAAATTGGAATTTAGTTTCACGATACATAGCAAATCCCAGGGTCGACAACTGCTGAGGGGAGGTGAATAAACAAACACTGTAATACAAATAATACAAATCGGTATAGCGCCGCAACTTTTTCACTTGTGCTAATGTGCTTGCAGCGAGGCTCAAGGCAAGGAAATATTGGTGTGTGTGTCTCAACAACTGGTATATTGAATGCCATGTTTTTTTTGTTTTGTTTTTAATTCATGGTCCCCAAGAGATAAAGCCAACATACTTTGGTGATTCCTTTTCTCTGGAGCTAGTATGAGATTGTCTTTTCATAATGGAATGTTTCTAGAACTGTATGCCCTGTCAAATGAATAATTTCTGCTAACTGATTAGAGGCACAAGAAGTACATAAACAATTATTATATCAAGGTTAAAGAACAAGAGAACCATCCGATAGCTTGAAGAACAAATAAGTGTGATATACCGTTTTACTGTATACCCACCAGCATGGCTATTCAGACTTATAATGTTACCCGATCAAGAGAGAGTCACTTACAAACATGGTACATGATTCCACCCTCACACATTTCATGACAGGTAGTGATCAAAGGCCCAGCATGTTCTCATTTTAATCTTGCTTTACATTGTTTTAGCCCAATATGTGATAACGTTTGCAAGACATGCACACAGAGGTTCAAACCTATTTCATTTTTAACATAGGAATTATCCACCCAAAACAGTCCGAGAGCTTGTTGTGGGGATGAGAACCTTTCCGACACTAACACAACTAGTGGACATATTTATAACTCAAAGCTTCCATCAACCTGAAAATTACCATATTATTTTGATACAGCACAGCAAATTCCTCCATGGGCCTTCTTTCTTACATATTGCCTATACTTTTCTCTTTCACGGTTAGTGCCTATACCACCGAGAGATGGGTTGACACGTTGTGAGGGGCATGGATTCATAAATTGCCCGTTCTGCTTGCAGCGGTTTTTTTAAAATAGATATTTTTTGTGACAAAGCGGTGTGAAGTGGAGGCCAGTGGACAAGCCCCATTGATGCCGAGGCAGGCTCATGATGACACAGCCCATGATGCAATGGCCATCGGGAGGAGTGAGAAAGCAGGAGCAGAAAACTAGAAGGATTAGGTGTGGGGAGGGTTCATTTAGAAAGACAAACAGCTCCATTTAAATCTAGCCAAGCAAGCACACAGACGGTCTCCCTCCCACTATACAAACGGGTTGAAATTGCATCTTTTCGTTGATGGTGGTTCATCCATGCCCCATCCACACACCACCCACTTTAGTCTCACACCTCTCCAGTGGTGTAATGGATTATCATAGGGTCTCGCTTGAAGAGCTATACTGTCTTCGATTTGCTTTTCAACACATTTTCTGTCTGCCTTGCTCCTTTTGTCATCTGCTTCTTCTGATACTGTCACAGCCCCTGTACTTATCCACAGTGTATGAGGGGTGGTTTGCTGTGTTTTTTTTACCATCCCCTTTGAATGCAAACAAAAAAAGCAACCTAAATGCGGAGAGATAGCAGTCATTTCACGATTATGATACAGTAGAAAATGGAAAACTGGCTACCATTACATTTGATTTCTCCCTGTCTCCTAGCGATCACAAACTGAGCTGATGTCTGAGAATGAATTTAGAGTTTGGAGCTTGGCAAACAAACAGATCATCGTGATTATCCGATAAGCGCTCGCTAGTTGAAGATTTGATTTCTGTATGCAGACTGTTATAAATCAGAAAACGATTTAGATGTGGGGAGAATATAACACAGTACGCTCATGCCATCCATTATTCATGTCTTCTGTTCTGACTGAATGTCTTGTGTTATACAACAACTGTACTGTAGTTTTTTTGATATATTCTTTGCATATTTAACTATTTTTATTTCTAAAACTTTTGTGCTGGCAAAAGTGCAAGCATTGTAATTGACCCAGCTGCATGTGGGTGGGTGGAGATATAGAGAGAAGGAGCCTGGGTGGGCACTTAGGTGTCTGTATGAAGTTGGGTAACTGCCATTGTCCCACTTAATCCGTGCCTACAAGAGCCTTTAAGGTTTCCACTACACTTTACACACAGTTGGGTCAGTTTAACAAGTTGCATGTGAATAAAGCACCTCAGCATGGAGATGAGAAATGTTTGTATGTTGGTGACACTGTCCAAATCTGCCCAGTATGAAATTGGAAAAAGTTAACATCATCTATAACCAGGTCATATATTGAACATGTTTTCATGGTTGTCCTCATAAGTTTCACCTGTTCACACTTAATGTCAGGAATTTGTCATGCTCAGTGTTTGTCTAGCTTTCTCTGGCTGCGCCCTCATCGCAGAATCACTTGACATTTATTTCACACATATTGACTTGTTTTTGTTATATTCTCGCCCCTCATGGCCCAAATTGTCCGCAACGTTTTTCTTACCTTGAAGAGGTGACGGAGAGCCATTTTTCCAATTACAGATCTTGTCTTAAGGTGCTAATTGCCGACTGACCTCTGGTGCTGCGGTGGATTCTGTCTGGATTTTTTTAATAACCTCTACAGTAATCGCGGTGAAACAGAGAGCAGTAATAGAGAAGAGCCAAGCTGGGTTTTTTTTTGCATCCTTCAATAAGGTGTAATCTCATACCAGCACAGAAGCCGACCGCGTGCCAAGTCAAAAACGCTCCTAGGCAATAACATGAACCGCTGTGATTTATGCTCCTCCAACATAACAAATGACACACTCTTTTGTTTTGTTTGGGTTGAATCAGGGCATCTGAGTCAAAAAAAAGGAGCTGGATGAATCTTTTTTAATCTATTGGCCTTTTTTGTTTAAAAAAAAAAGCTTTAGGCATTGCTTTGCTCCTGGCATTCGACTGAATTCCATTTTGCCATTGCAGCGGGGTAAATAATATTGAAAGGAGAATCAGTTTTAGAATAAACATGAGTACGCCATGTTGCACATTGCGTTATTGCTCTTTTCCCATCTGCCAGGATCGTTACTGTTGGCCATTCTCCACACACAATGATGAGCACCCAGGCCTACAGTGGAGCACTACATTTTCCACTCATCAAATCAATGAAACCAATTGTAATTTATAATAATATGTGTATGTGTTCTGTGTGGGGATTTTTTTCAGGCAACCCTCCTGCCACAGGTAGCGGCACGTTGGTGATATACCTGGAAGACTACAATGATAACGCCCCCTACGTGGTGCCGTCGGTAGCGCAGGTGTGCGAAGACGCCCACGACATGAGCGTCATAGTCGGTGGGCGGGACAAGGACCTGTCACCCAACGCGTCACCCTTTCAGATAGAACTGGGAAAACAGCCCGGCCTGGATAAGACATGGAAGGTCACCAGGGTCAACTGTGAGTATTTTTTCTCATTTAGAAATTAGATTTTCTACTGTATGCTTTTGAACTGAACACATTTAGACATCGTAATGCAATGTAATACCACCCATTCTAAAAAGTCAAGACTTGCAACAATCAATCAATCTTTTATAGAAGTGGCAGACATATCCACCGACAAAAACCCTTAATCTGAGGCAATTTTTATTTTCCTTGTATAATGTCTTCAGGCTTTTTCACATTTCACCAGGAGCACTGAGCCCATTCTCACAGGGTTCGCAAAAGGTAATAAAACCACAAAGGAAATATGAGAAAGTGTGAGAAGAAAGCTGCCAAATCATAAAAAGTAAATTTTATTGCAAGAATATTCACTGGAGTGCAATTTGATATTCCTTCGCACAGCGTTAATACGAGTCGTTTGTTGAATACAGAGCTGAGAGGTCTCAACTGCAGTATAGAACACTGGCACACACCACATGATAAGGATGAAGAAGTAAAAATGATACAAGGAGGAGGGAAAGGTGGGAGGAGGATAGACAGACAACCAAGACATTGATTCAGGGGGTTGCATGACCGACAGTGCCGTCTGTGTGTGTGTTTGAGTGACAGAGCGGAGTTAAAACCTGCCCAGAGGTATTAGCTGTGAGTGACAGCGGGAGAGGGAGGTACAGACACTCCTCAATCACCAGTGCTGTGGAAGAGACAGATATAGGGCCAACAGAGAAAGAGCCCGCCGCTCCCACTGAAATGGACTGCCGCTGTGTGCTAGTCTCTGCTGTTTGTGGATGTGTGTGTGTGTGTGTGTGTGTGTGTGTGTGTGTATGTGTGTGTGTGTGTGTGTGTGTGTGTGTGTGTGTGTGTGTGTGTGTGTGTGTGTGTGTGTGTGTGTGTGTGTGTGTGTGTGTGTGCGTGTGTGTGTGTGTGTGTGTGTGTGTGCGTGTGCGTGTGTGCGTGTGTGTGTGTGGGTGTGGAAAAGCGGAGGCAGGAGAGCTGCTTGGTTATACTGCTCCAGCATATCTTTCCATAAAAGTGACAGTAAGTTTTTGCCCGTCTCGACAAGCAAATATGGGTTTTTACGATCGGTAGTACAATTGTTACTGAAAATTGGTAGGCCTATGTGAACATTGACAAGTACATTTAAAAGGTGGAGTCAGCCCTTCTGGAGTTTGCTTGTTGTCAGAATCAGTGAATATATCCACAGAGAAGCTACCTGTCTGTACTGTGTGTGCGCGGAAACAATATCCAGTGTTTATACACAGCCTAGGCTCTGTAAACAGGCATGTTGCTAGCTATGCTGGGCCCCTTTTTTTTACATACCCTTTGTTTACATACCAATTCAAGCTACATATAAACACTGGATTTTTTTTCAGTGCACACAGACTGCTGACAGGTAGGATCGTGTGGTTATATTTACTGATTTTGAGAACAATCGTTCGCCAGAATTGCTGTCTCCACCTTGCTATTGCTATTTTCAGACCAAATTTCCCTGTAGGCCTATCAAGTTTTGAATCTTACTTTTTTCATTTATGTAGTTTTTACATAAAGATTGGGTTTAAGAAATAAGAAGGTTACATATGAAGGTACAACCAGCGGACAGCTAGCTTAGCTTGGCATAAAGAAGGGAAACAGAGGCACACAGCTAGACTGGCTCTATCATGAGGTACTAACATCACCTAAATAACCCGTTGTATCCGGTTTATATCCCGTTTGTGGTAATTAATGTCTAAATAAAGATGTCTTAAATCTACAAAGGCAAGACTACCCCTATTTTCAGATTTGATAAAATAACCAGCTTGGCATAAAGACTGGTACTCTAGACTTATATTAAATATAAGGCCACAGACTTTTATTTTTTTTCCTAAAGATACTTTTTTTTGGCATTTTCAAGCATCATATGACAGTACAGAGTTGAAACGGGGAGACAGAGAGAGAGGGGGAAGGTCCACAGGTTGGAATTGAACCAGCGACCATTGTAGCGAAGGCCCGGAGCCAATATGGTATGCGCTCTATCCACTAAGCCACCGGAGCTCCCTACAGACTTTTATTTAATAGAAAGAATAAGAGAGTGGGCTGGATCTCCTCATTAAACCATCTGTAAGAAAGCAAATAAGTCTAATTCACAATGTAATGAACTATAACTTTAAAGGACGAACCTTAATAAATGAATGAAGAAATGTGATAACTGATTAAACTTGTGTGAATCATATGCTATGTACACCTATTGTAATGAATAGGGTTCACTGCTCAGTAATGTAGCACTGAAGCTTTTAATAACATAGCACTGTGACACTGTTTCAGTCACCCATCTTTGAATGTTGTCACTTTGGATTTAATGTGGAAGTAAAATTGTCTGCACTGCGTGTCATTTTATGATACATTTAATTAATGTGCAGTTTTGACAATCAATTAGCCTGATTGTATAACCAGTCACTGATTGCAAATATACACGCGCATATAAGCCAAACAATCATGGGAGGTTTTATTTAGAAAGACACACCAGAATTGTTAAATCTATACAGAATGTTGCTTGTATAATGTCAATGTAATATTTTCAAAGACGAGACTGGTGAGCTGAATAGTGTTGCTTGCTGCCTATGGGCACTACACCAGACAGTTTATGTCTCTGTATTTTTTCAGCGGAGAAAAAGAAGAAAAATAAAAGGCGAAACTCCTGTAAAGTATTACCCCCTGAGCAGGGTCTTTTTCTTGGGTTCATCAAAGGTCCAGGAACTATGGTTTAGACCCTGGTTCCTGCAATGGAAAGACGCATAATTCCTCCCAAGGTTCCTGGGCATAGTTCCTGCGTTGGAAAAGGAGATTTACTGTAGCTCTGGCTTATCAGAACACATCAGAGAGACAGGGAGGTGGGAGGGGGTGTGCAGAAAGAAGGGCCTCTGCTTTTTTTAAATGATTACTCTTGCTCACAGTTGCCTTGTGACATTGTTAAGAGCACACACACACACACACGGTTGTAAATGTTCTTATTAAACACAAAACCAAAAGTCCATCGTACCTGGAGTTAACAACCGTGGTGACAGACGTGTAAAATGTGCAGCCTTTCACATTGTGGCACATTTCAGCATGAAGTGGACTGGCTCCAGCATTTATGTCTCGTCTCTTGTGGAAGTTTAAAAGTGTGATGCAACAAAATGTAACAATCTCGCGCAACCTTAAGTGGTACCAATTCCCGCCTACTTCTGTTCAGGGATTGGCTCAGCCGGCAATTACTCCTGGCTTGTTGTTGCAATAATAAAACATACACATATTTAGTTCTGCTCTTTTTGCAAAAAAAATGGGAAGTATGCTGTCAATGCAGAGTAGATGGACGACACATTGCAGGATGGTGGATGTTACCGCACATGCACTTCTCCACTAAACAGCCCCTCCCCCCCCCCCCCCCCCCCCCCCCCCTCTTATGTGTCTCCCTTACAGCCACACACTCCCGGATCGTGCTTTTGCAGAGTTTGAAGAAAGCCAACTACCAGGTGCCGTTGCTCATCGCTGACTCGGGGCTGCCCCCTCTGTCCAGTAGCACAGAGGTCAAAGTGCAGGTGTGTGTCTGTACGAAGAGCAGGATGCACTGCAGCTCTGCCCACTCCCAGCACGCCAGCCACCTGCTGCTGCCGCCGCTTCTCGTGACCCTCCTGATCACCCTACTCTGTAAGTATACCGTCACCAACACAGCCCAGAACACAATGTCATATGAGCTCCAGGTGAAGTTTTTATTCAAAATGTTGCCGGTGTTTAAAGTTGGATTAATTAGTTTAATTTGTCGCGTCCTGTTTATCATGTGGTGAGAAATCAATACCGAAATGTCACATTGTACCAACTTTGAAGATATACCCTTATTGAAAGGAAACAAATCTACTACTCAGTGTGTGTGTGTGTGTGTGTGTGTGCGTGCGTGCGTGCGTGCGTGCGTGCGTGTGTGTGTGTGTGTGTGTGTGTGTTTGCATGTGTGTGTGTGTTTGCATGTGTGTGTGCGTGACTGCATGCCTGTGACATGGACTGCTACACTGTTCGCATCTTTTGTATTCATGCAGTTGGCAACTGTGTTTTACATTTAAAAAAAAAAATTCGCATTCATTTTGCAAAAGGTATATTCTGTATTTTCTTCCCGCTGCCATGCCTAAGGGCAAGCTCCAGGAAGTCAAACCTGAATTTAGTCTGAATGTCTCATTTAAACCATTAGTGATAGCATGAATAATTCAGCGTCCCTCCATTCACAACACACACTTAATGGGGGGACGTCCAACCGCTAGTTGGCTGTGAAGAAAAATCATTTGCAACTTTGAAGGGCCCCAGATCCTGTGCAGCTGATTGGGCTCGTTCTCTGTAGTTTATAGATGTGCTCGCTGTACGCCGGAGGCAGCAGGGTACAGCAGGGGGTATAGTGAGAGAGAAAGAAGAAAGGGACTAGGTGCGAGATGGGAAAATGAAAATAGAAGAAATAGCAAGACAACGAAACAATGGATTAAACTGAGAGGGGCTTAAAGTTATAGTGTGTAAATTTTTAAATATGAATTAATCTTGGTTTCATTCAAGCCATTACAACATGTGTTGACACAAAGTTGATTTAGCCCACGTCAGCCCAAAAAAACTCTCTCTGTGTTTCTCAGTATACCAGCGTTAACAAACCAGGGGTCTCCTTCCGACACTCAGCTCAAGAAGCGGCCAAAGAAATGTTTCAGTTTTTGATTGCTTACTTACTTACTACTGCTAAGAAGAAACCTGGACGTGCAGCAAAAAGAAAAGAAAAAAACATACGAGATCACCTAAGACTTAACTCATGCCAATGTGCTGACTGTGTTGTTAATAATTACTCAGAATTCCTCATGGGGCGACAGAAGTTACATACTATAGCTTTTTTTTAAGGTTGCGTAGTCCTACCATCTAACATGTTTGTTTTTCTGCCTAATTACGATTGACTCTGAAATTTGTCTTTGAAGAACATCTAGAACATCACAGTCACGTCTGCTCTCCTCCTCCCTGTTCTCTTTGGGTTTAGGTTTAATCTTAACACCTTTTTCCCCTCCGTCTCTCACACTTCTCAGTCTCTCACTCTCGCTTGCACATTCTGTCTGGTCTCTGTCTCATCCCTGGTCCCTCTTGTGCCATTGTTTTCCCCCTACCCTGCATCTCTTCTCTTGCTCTTTTTGCATTCCCTTTATTTAGCAATCAGCCACACTCTCTCTTTGCTTGCAGGTAGAAATCTCTGCCTCTCATCTTCTCATTTTCTCGGCGTATCTCCGAATCACAGCATCTTGCGTGACCCATCGATCTCCTTGTGGGTGGGGGGGGGGGGGGGGGTCCTATCTGTCTATTGCTGCGTATCTTTTCTCCCAAGCACTCGTTCATAGCAGAATGACTGTGCTGCATATGCGAAGGCCCTTATTATACTATACTTGCACACTCACGGTGCAGTTAGGGCACTTAGTTACCTGCAACTTGTGGTTGAGAACTTACGATTCGCAGGACACAAAGTATTAAATTAAAGTGACAACGCGTAGCAAGTCAGCAGCGACACTCCAGCCTTGATAGACGACCATTTATCGCGATTTCACTGCAACACACTTAAAAATATGCTGATTTTTAATCTTGTCGTTTAAGAGTTTGAAATGTGCTAAGGATCGTCACTAAAGTACTGTCTAGTTTACTTAATTTCTCTTTCAATAGCATCATGCTGGCTATCATGTCATATTATTGAAAATGATAATGAAAAATATTAAGCTAAATTGAGCCCATGTAGCACACTAATTTTGATAGATAATGTGTCATTCATTTATTTTTAACAAATATTTGGATAAGAAATAATACATTTATCTACAATAGCTTCAACATTATGTGACCTAGTGAGTCTAAAACACTCCCAAGTATTAGTACAATAGAGGACACCTCTTTATATTGGATTTTAGTGATTCTTCAATTTTACATTAATATTTTCATGGAGAATCCATTACTTTGATTGCTTTATAGACCATGCTCATGGCAGCAATCCCAAGAGCATCCTAGTTAGAACAGTCAGTTTGCTTTTTTACGCTCTCCTTTTTGTAGGAAATATTTGGTAATCTGCTGTCGCCATGGTAGCAGTGAGCCATACAGGGTTGCCGCGGATCTTGAAAAGTATTAAAAGTCATAAAATTTAAGTTTCAATATTCAAGGCCTTAAATGTCTTAAAAAGTCTGGAATTATTGGTATTAAATTTAATCGGGGGCAGAATTAATGAGCTTGCCTTATTTGTTTCTTTCTAGTTTTCTAGTTTAATTGTTAGATTTCTATGTTTTATTTTATCGGTGTTTTATATACTTCAAAGATATCCGATAGGTGCGCAACCACCCGTCCGCTGATGATATAGGTAGGCTACTGTCGCAAATCACACAACACGTTGATTGTGTTTAATAAACATGTTTATTTATCTATATTTATTAATAGCTGCTCATCAGAAGATCATTCAGTTCATTCAGGTCGCGTTGACTTAGCGTGAGCTCATGGAGTGAGACGCGGGTCTCTATCTCACTGCTTGTCTCTCTTTCCGTCGCTTTCTTTCTCTCCACTTGCACTCCCTTTCTGACAGCTAGATAAAAGCTATTGCTGATCCTCCCATCAATCGCAGATAGTAGCATACGTTTCCTTCACCAATCGGTACAACCCTAATATCTGCGGTTTATTAACCTGAACGCCTGCAACAATACTGTATGAGGAAAAAATTACTTTGCGCAAATTACGGCAGGTCCCGTGAGCATGGATGTAAATCTACAGTTGGCTAGGCCAACATACACATACGATTTTGAAATTGCAAAAACCTCCCTTGACCTGTGGAACCAATTTTTAAATAGTTTCTGCCATATGTTCTGAAAAAGAAAGTTAATGGACTGAGTTTGTTATTTATTGAATAAGGAATTTAAATATGAAGAAAATACGGATTATTCTTCCCCAAAAAATATCCCATTTTTAATTTAGCCTAATTAAAATAGTGTATGCTGCACCTAACACATATTTTCTAAATTGATTAAACTGTTCTTGTTACTCGATTAATCAGAAAATGTAAACCAATTGACACAGTTCTATAGCCTAATTGGTTGAAAAGGTGGTAATGATGGGTTTTCAGGTTGCCTTTACAGTGATCTCTTATATGTATTTGATGGTAAATGCAGGGGGACATTGTCTTCATTCAGACTGCTGAACATTTTTTATTTTCTGTAATTAGACAGCAGTTGTTAGCTATAGTGCATTGAATATTTGTTAGTCATATGCAACCCTTTACGGAGTATACTGTAGTGTAGTTTGTCGATTTCTGTTACCGCGGTATTGGTATTATTTTTTCATTTTAGAGGTCTTAAAAAGGTCTTAAATGTCTTTAAATTTGAACTTTAAAAATGTGCAGATACCATGGCCATAGTGTCTTGAGCCAGAAAAGATGATAATTGGTTGACATGCCCAAGACAATATTAGAAAAAGCCGTCTCCGCGGATGTCCTTTCACTCTGACCGGCGGTAGCATTCATTACTCCTCTGTAAATAGTGCTGTGATGGACAGTGGCATTCATTAACCCAATAGCCGCTCTAAAATGACATGTTCTTGGGCTTGCCCAGGTCCATGCGTCTTTGTACAGGTCCATTCATTTTGGAATGAAGGCTGTTTGCAAAGGTCCAAACAGACCTGACAGTGAGCGCTGTTAGCCCTGGGGCTGGAGGTTGAAGATTACAGTGAGAGAGAGAGAAAAACAACAGGGGTGTATGTGTGTGTGTGTGTGTGTGTGTGTGTGTGTGTGTGTGTGTGTGTGTTTCCATGGGAATCACAGATATGATTTCAGCTGGGCAGCAAGAGGTTCCACGACTTTAGATGCAGAACATACCTACACACAGACACACACACAGACACACACACACACACACACACACACACACACACACACACACACATACATGGTGGGAGCCCACAGAGACGAACTCCCGCTCGAGCTCATCACAGAGACCTGTGCTTGGGGACAGATAGAGGGGACTGATCACTGCAGTGTAGAGTCAAGATAGTCTGACAGAGAGGCAGAGAGGATCCTGTTTCAATTCCCTTATCTAGGAAAGTGAACTCTGACCCTGCAGCAGCAGAGAGATGAGAGGGAGAAAAATGGAAAGAGCCAGAAGGGGAGGATAGGCGAAAGCACACCGTATTAAAGGTGTGGAGATTAGACTTCTTCTGTTTTGTTCAATTTTTTAGTCCGCATGGCCACACAGCACCACGGTTTTCTTAATTCTGTTCAGTTGTCTGGCTTCTTTTGCACCGTTTATGTCTCTTATATTTCCCTACTTTCTCTCTTAAGTTAAAGGTATAGTCAGTGATTCTGGAGAACACTTGTCAAAACACTTTTTGTCCAAAATGGAACCCCTTTGTTTACATATCAGTCTACAGAAGCAATTGACACCATATTACAGCTCACACACAGTACGGACAGGTAGTGGATCATGAGGAGATATTCACTGATTTTGACAAAAAGTGACTTGACATCAAGCATTCTCCAGCTTATTTGGCCCCACGTTTAAGTAATCAATGTGTTAGTCGACATAATGATTTTTATGTCGATTTTTATGATTATGACCATAAAATCACATTGTGTTCTCGGTTCACTACTGAAAAGAAGTCAGCATGGAATGGACACATGAAACAGATAAATATAGCCTTTTTCAAATTCAACCAAAACCAGGGCAGGGTGTTCTGCTAGTGCAGACCAATGGCTCCTACAGTGGGAGTACTGAGGCACCCTGGGATACCGTCCTGCCCATTTACACATGTCTTGTCATGTCAAATGTGTGATATCTGGTTAAAATCAAGATGAGATGGATGACACTATAATTTACACTCAAAAATCCAATTGAAATCTGTCTTATTCTTCCCACGCTACATATAAATCGGTCAGCACCCATACTGTACAGAGGGATGTGGTAGGGCACCCAGAAGCCATCTGGTTTAAAGAAGAAGAAGAAAAAGATTACTTCTGCACTTTAGTTACAACAATACCATTTCAAGCACAACCTACTCTCCATAACCTCTAACAAACAGAGCTCTGTGGGTAATGTATTGTTGTGAGTGAACGCCATCTGGCTTTTTTTCAAGGTGCAGCTTCCAATAAGGCCTTCCCATACGCAGCACAGTTGTCTGTTTATGAACGAGTGCTTGGGAGAAAAGATATGCATCAATAGACAGATATTAGGAGAGAGAGAAAATGGCTATATTAACAAATACTTCAGGTCCATATTCCATCTGAAATATCCCATTTTCCTTCAAACAAGTGAAGTGATTCACACTCTCACATCTTCTCAAAAGGCAAACAAGACGTAGAGGAGGCACATTAGTCTGCGAGTCTCCATGAGATGACACTTGGGATCCAGAGAATCGCTATAAAACAAGTGGATTTGCGTTGAAGAGACTGACACATTCTCTCTTCCTGTGTGTACTAAGCAAACTGTATTGAAGTGATGTGTGGGTTGTGATGAGGCCTGCGTGTTAGTACGGTGTTGGAAACTGTACTGTTGCTGCTGCCACCGGCCTCAGTCGTATCCTTCCCCCACTTGATTGCAACCGTATCCTTCAGCAGCTCACAGCTTAGCAACACTTGCCAAAAGTAGAGCCACGTCCTTGCTGACTTTCTCTGCTAGCTCTCGGCCATAAACACTCCACTGAGGTTGCTTTTCCAGACCCTTAAATAATGTATGGAAACCCTGCGGGGCAGAGAGGGAGGGCGAGCGTGTGACTGCCTGTGTGTGCTATGTGCCATCACATACTGTGTTTTTCTCATGCTTACGAGACCTTCGTTGCTGTTGCAGGATTGCAGGCTAAATCCCACAGCTTTGCAGGGGCCTACTTTCAGTCCCCTAAATTCTAAGCCTTTCTTTTGTGATCAATGCGCTATAGGCACACACACACACACACATATTACCATAAAGCGGGGAACAATTTCAGCATTCTACAGTCCAGTAGAAATAAATGCTTGCAGATATATTAAGACAAACACAACACACATGTGTGCGCGCACACACACACACACACACACACACACACACACACACACACACACACACACACACACCCACACACACACACACTTTTCAGGGTGTTAAATATCCATGTGAATGCATCCATTGTTCACCTGAGATAAGACTTCTTAATTGGGCAAACTAAACGCAGTCAATACATGCTCCCATAGGCTGCAAAATGTGCGTGCCCCCCAAAAAAACAGCTTCTCCTAAGAATGATTCCTGAATTTAGAAGTAATTATAAGGAGGGATGCTTTTGCTTTAGCTGGGAATACTCAGCTCACAGTTGGCAAACCATGGATGACAACACTGCCCCCTATCAGTGCACATGTGTACTGATTTGCCCTGTGCGTTATACGAGCACTATCTGTCTGCAGCAGCCTGCCTCACTGTTGCTTGAAAATGAAATTCTCAAAGTTGATGATGTGTGGCTGGAGGGAAAAAGTCGGCCGGCTTGGACAGTATGTAAATAGTGTGTATAGGTTTATTTTAAACATATAGGGGCGGCGTGAACATTTCTGGACTTTGGAGATTAATATGTATTTTCTTCCCCCCTCTGTGTGAATTGGGCTTATATGAGGGATGTTAATAAAGGTGATGGAATGAAAGTGTGTCTGGGGGAGCGGATGCTGATGCTCTTAACTGGTTTTCTTCTACACACACGCGTGCACACACTCATTTCATCCTACGCTGCCCCATTTCACCACTGCATGTGCTCGGTTGAGGATGGGGTCTTCAAGCTCAAAATGCACTCTGAAATTTCCCCACGCAGGATTACAGGTTTCGGCTGCAGATTTTCAGCTATAGTCGTAATGCACTGCAGGAGAGGAAACAAATAACTGCTTTTTTTTCTCTGATATTTCAGAAAGAGTAATAATAATAGTTATTTTAAGAGTAAAGAGAGAGGAAGAGATGGAGAGAGAGAGAGCAGAGTAAAAAGCAAAGCATTTACCATTAAACACAACAAACCACTACTCCCAGCCCCATATGGCACTAATTTACCTCCATCCTCCCCCAGGGTTTTCAGTCCACACTATTGGTCCTCTCTGATCCCCTTTGCTTTGCTCTGACAGCCACTTTTCCTCTTCCTTCTCCGGCTCAACACTAATCCCCTCCCAGCTATAGAGACAGGATGGTTAGGGGCTTATTTACTCTTGTAAAAATACGTCTTTTTCACAGCTTCCCCTGAATCGACCTCATGCAGGAGGAGTGATGTTTGTGGTACCAGGGTTGTTTCAAGCCTTCAGATCAGTCTGTGAACTGTTTCTGATCTTTGAGCTGAGGTATGAACTCAAGGGCTATTTAAAGGTGCAGTGTGTAGAATTTGTTTGCCATTGTTTGGCAACAGACTTGGCAGAAATTAAATTAAATATAATATTCATAAGTAGGGGAGAGTGGCCTAAGTTGTGCATTTTGGAAGTTGTGCCACCCCTTGTTTCTAGAAAACCGTGGAAGAAATTGGAAATGTGACCACATATTTAAGAAGAGCCATCCATTTGACTCATCCTGTAAAGAAGGGAGACACAAGGAATAAGATATAAGCACATTTAAGCTCAAAAAACTGTGTTTTGCCTTTCAAAGTAAAATTTCCATGATCAAGGTTGTTTGATTATTGTGTCTGAACAATTATAGACAAGTTTGAAAACATTTGACACATGTTTTAGTGCTTTGGTATGCTACATTTTGAGTCTATACAGTTAGCACGATGTCAGCCCTAAATTGCTGCATCATGCTTATTATCCAAATTTCTGGGATTGGGGTGATTTGTGCCAAAGGGCCTGGGTGAGTTATAAGTAAGTAAGTAAGTCAAATGTATTTATAAAAGCACATTTATGACAGTTTGCACTGTCCAAAGTGCTGTACATAGTGCATTCAGTAGGTAAACAATGAAGGTAAAATAACAATAACCAAAATAAAAGACGTAAAGCCCATACATCCACATAAACACAGATATTAGTGCAGAGGTAAGATAGTTAATGGGGTGGAAACACCAGGGTGTACATATGGGTTTTGAGCCTTGATTTAAAGGCAGAAATGTAGAGGGAATCACATTTGTCAGGTGGCAGTTGGTTCCACAAGCACGGGGCAACTAGTGCAAAGTACATTTCTGAGAGTTGTGCCAGTGGCATGGCTGTATACGCTGGTCACCAAAATAAAGTGATTGTCTACAGTAGCTCAGAAGAGAGTGACATCTCAATTCCACTTAACGACACCACTGATGAGAGTTCAGATGGCCAGAAAGATGATGATGACTTTGTCATTGTGAGCTTTGCAGGTAAAACCATTAGATCTGCTAGGCCTTGTTTAAGAAAATTGTCCTTCAATCTTTGTCAACTATTTACTTTATTTACTTTAAATACACCTTAAATAAGTGATTGTCTAATGGATTTGTCTTGCATTACAGTTTATGAGATATATATATCAATGGCACAATTCACCCCATGTTATTCTCTCCAACCGCACAACTTACACCACACCAGGGGCAAGTTGTGCATCAAGACAACTTTTTTTCCGAAAGCTATATTTCTTCAACAGTTTGTTCCAGATCCAAATTTTTTATTGCCAGGGATGCACAACACCCTCAAATATATGTACATATTTGAGTTGGAGACTTTACTGTCAAGGCCTTACTTGAGGGTGTATTCACACTGGGAAAGTCCGCTAGTTCACTTGCTTTGGTCCAGACCAAATAGAGTTTAGATTTTTTTTGTTTGGTGTGGTCCACTTTCATATTGCCCCTTTTGCAAGTGAACCAGCATCACAAAGCAAAACCACACGTGATCTGAGGTCATTCATTCATTGGACAGACATTCTGGGGTGGAGAGAAGCAGGAAAAACAAAGTAAAAACTGCGAAATATATAACTGATACAATGTGGGGTTAAAAATAATAAATAAATAGGCCTACATCTAGCCTATAAATAAAATTAAAAAAACATAAAATTAGTGTTGTTTCATATGGTTATAATATGTAGGCCTGTGTCAATGTGTGGCTTGTAGCCTACGATGTGAAACATAATATTTACTGTATTTTTGCTGCTGGACGCGCAGCTCGCGAGGAATAGGCTCAAGCTGACACACAGCTGATTTAGCCGTGTGTCAGCTGAGTGTGAGTTCGGCGCGGCTCAGCTCCAAACTGACACGGGGATAGTATTGACGGTCCCGTAACATGGGATGCAAAGTAAAAACACGCACTTCATACAAAGCGCAGCGTGAACCTGTTGTCACTGTGCGGGAGACGCTCCCCTCTCCTTCATCTGATCGCTGAACACATCAGCATGTTTACGCGTCCTGTCTATCAAATGTAGGCTAATATATTCGCTCGGGTCTCCCGGTAAAACCACAACTAATCTTCCTAACAATGGCGACAACAACACTTTCCTATAATGTGAAGCTGACAGCGATTTATTAAAAAAGAAAAGGCACAGTGCTTCCTGCAATTGGGTCGGATCGAGTCCGGCCAAATTCACACCACAAACGAACTGCAGCAGAGTGCGTTTGGAAACGCACCGAGACTACCTCTTCAGCTGGGTCTCGGAGCGCTTGTTTGGTCCGCCCCCGAGTGCGATTGCTGTATTCACACCTGTCTGAAAGATGCGCACCGAAGGCGGAAGTGCATCTGAGTTCGTTTCAACTGAACTAAACACGGCATGTGTGAATACACCCTTAAAGTCACTTTGAGTGAAAAGTTGCACAACTTAGGCCACTCTCCCCTATGTCTCCATTGAGCCTGCCATGTTGCACCGCCATGTTTTATACAGTAGCTACATGGACAAACTTACCAGCCTTACGCGTTTTAATATAAAGGGGGTGTCCTGGCTAATAGTCACCTGTTGGAAGACAAGGAAGAAGTACCAAAGAATAAATAAATAAGTAGATCTTCATATCATATCATTTGATATTGATATTGTGTGTTTTGTATGAGGGGGAATAATGTTAACATAATGGCTGGTAATGATAGTTTAATTGGAGTTATATACAGTTATAAAAACAGTTGCAAACAGACCAGGTTTAATAAAATAAACATATATTTGTACATTTTGGACTATTTAATTATGAAAGAAGACCCCAAATAGACAAAACCCTTCAAATTGACCATTGCTTAAAAAAATTATGTTTTGACTGCAGTGTCAATAGCCTATGTAAACCCTACATTTTACTTCATACAGGCCCAAAAGTTTCATATTCGCTCTAGAAATATTAAAAGAAATGTGTTGATCATTAGCGAGTGATCCCTAAAAGCACCATGAATTGTTTATGGATATAAAGTTGTTGCACCAGACTGCACTCGTGTTTTACTCATCTATTATGAACGACTAGTTGATACATTCATTTTTACATCTGTTAAACAGTTATATATATACGGATATAGAGGGACTTTTACATCCCATATCGAAATTGGCAAACATACGTAAAGCTCAAAAAATGTATGAGCTAGTTTGTTGCCAACAGAATGAGATACTGTACGATAATACTGAGTATTGATCCATTTTCAACACTTTTGCAATGCTATGTGTAAATACCCACCTTTGATTAGCCCTTTCTCAAAGCTTTTTTTTTTTACTTACTCACAGCTGATATGAAGACTCGTTATGGTGGTTTAAGATTTCAGTGTTCCAGTTCCAGGACCTATAGGTATTGTGCATTGGGTCATACTGTATTGTCGTGTTTTAAATGGGCATTTAATGCAGCAATCATAGATCAGCTATACTTGGTCCGTCACATGTCCAAAGTCCACCAAAGTATTTTCAATGATATACCAGTACTTGAGTCCTGGTAGATTTGGTGATTTGACTGGTGGTGATAAAAGCAATTGTGATTCAATATACAGTAGTCTCATAATACCGTTTGTCAGAAATACAACACAGGAAAACCTGTTAAATAGCACACTGAACAGCATTAGCATACTAATACAAATATCCAATAAAAAAAAGTCTGTATTTTTTCATTTCGTTCAGTTGATTTCCAAAGTTAATCCATCATTAACTCTGTATCTGTACTTAACACTTGAATATATGTGACATTTAATTTAGGCTATAGAAATGACTGAAAACGGCTCCTAACAAGCTTTGATGTTTTTTTCTGTGTTATGAAAAACCTAATTTGACAAAGACACAAAAATATATTTTTTTATATACAGTATAGGGGAGAGCGGGGTAATCTGAGCCACTTTTTACTTTTGCTCCCCTCTAAGGGAGCTAAAATGATTTATCACTCAAATTTACACATTTCCCATTAATTCAGGATGTTTCCTAGAAATGGGCATTAGCAGAATCTTTTCAAGACAAAGGGCAGTGAAAATATGATTGTTTTAAAAAAAGTTGTCATGTGGCTCACTTTACCCCAGCTGTGGGGTAAACTGATCCACTTACTTTTTCCACTCTGAAACTACCATAACAACACATATCGTAACAGTAAGAATCCTGAAAGCTAGCCACACATTCCAGAACTAATGTCGGACTAGTAAAATAATGATGGGGTTTGGTCAAAGCAAATTTTCTAAACACTTGAAAGTAACTCTGAACAAAATCAAATACAACATATTATAATTCAAAAGGTTTTAATAAGATTCAAATGAAAGATATAACCAGTTAGATTAGAACACAGTCTGGGGGTCAGAACACAGGACCCTTAGAGCCAGCTAGTGTCTGGGGGTCAAAGCATAGGAAAATCAGAACCAGCGAGAACAGCCTGGGACTCAGAACACAGGAGAAGACCCAACTGGATTATAACATCAGCCTGTCATACTCTACAAATAGGCCTACTCTACATTCCAGCCCTGAAGGTTACAGGGAAAGATGAGAAGGTGCTCTTTCCGTGTGGTTGCCCCAGGTCGTCTTCCTGGTGTATTTCCTTGGCATGATGGCTTTTCTACAATGTGTATGACATTAAAATAAAACATATGTTATGTAATATTACATTAAAATATGTTTAAGACTAAACTTAACTTGGGCCTCATGGTGGGGGGAAGTGAGACAGTGCTTTTTTTTCCCCCACAGCATTTGGCTCACTTTCCCCCACCACCACAATTTGAGAAAAAACTACCTCTCTTAGCATTTCAGGCTAATCTTCAGTTATCAGCATCACATGGTTTCATATGTTGGTAGTTCATCAACACTTATGATATAAGTTGTTCTACGTGAATACATTTGCTTTGGCACAACATTTGATTAAGTTGACAGCAAGAAAATTTACTTTTACATGCAAAATACCTATTTTGGTGAAAAAAACATGCTTACCACAGCACCATGAGGTCCTCTCGTTCAGGGCCATGGGGAAATGAGAGGGGCTTGAAAACATATATCTCACATGACCACAAATGTTTTCCGTTGCCTAGATACAAGGGGTGGCTCAAATTACCCGATGCCTCAGATTCCCCCGTTCTCCCCTATAGTTAATAATTTGCCATACCATTCTGTTTTGGTATGACGTATGAACTTGCATTATAATAAGTGTTATGACAGTTTCCCAGTCTTCCTCTATAAAGTTCCCTTTTTGTGGTGGTGCTATGCTGCACACTCTTTTTTTGTATGGCAGCCATGACACCTGGGCCAATCAACTGACACCCTCTTCTCCTCTCAGCAATTAGAAAAGGCTGGAAAACGGTTACTGTTCTCTCCAATGTCCCGTTTGATTCTACCTCACCCTCCCGCAGCTTGTTAAATTACCATTTTACACATGAAGCTGAAGCCTCTGCCCAGAGAGTCCCTATGATACTCTATAAGGTCATTTATATACATGGCAACAAAGAAAAAAGTTGAGATAAAAAATGCATTCATGGAAATAGGTTTTTCACTTAGTGTTGGAACCATAGACAGAAGAAAGAGAGAGACGGTTGTTCATATATATGTATACAAAACTGTAGGTTGTTTATAGGCTACCCATAACCGACCCATAACAGATATCCTGATAATAATTTTTGTCTTCATTACTTCCACTCGTCCCTACCTTGTTCTCTCTTTCATCTGTTCCTGGACTATATGAGTTCAAAGCTGGTGTCTGCACCGTAGCGGAGGTGAATTGATTTGGCAATGTATTTTGATGTCAGGGCCTTGACTTTCCTTAGCCAGAGGGGGGTCTTTTTGCCTCTTGTATATCCAGTGTATTCACGTGAGGTGAAACAGTGCTGCCTAGAATCTCATTAGATTTGCAAAAACCAATATCTGAGCCTTGAGTGCCTTCAAGTGTTTCTGGACAATTATTTCTGTGGGGGGGGGGGGGAGGGCTACACTTGCGCCTGAATCTGATGAAAGGAAAATCTATCAATCCCACCCACAACCATTCCATATCCTCACCTCGGTTGATATTCACCCTCCCCCCCCCATTCTGCCACATTTTGATCGCTTCAGAACATTTCGAAGTGTACAGTCCAATTTCTTTCAATATGTCCAGGAAAATTATAGTTCACATTCATCAAGACTCTAATCTCATTTAGAGAAAGAAATGTTTAAAGAGAGAAAGAGAGAGAGAGAGAGAGAGAGAGAGAGAGAGAGAGAGATATGTGGAAGGATAAAGAGAAAAAAAATATATTGGCAAGTCAACAGTCAAAACGCACAAAGAGTTTTTTTTTCTGACATACTGTATGCTGACTGCCAACTTATTAAACAAAGCGCACAAGATCTGTGGGGCACGACAGTGACAGGCGGCAGAGCAACCCACTCATGGGATCACAATGGAAACGCAGAGAGCATAGTGCAACAGTAAACCCTCTTAGAAAAAACAAACGCGAGCTATGACAAATGCGTCCTCCAAATTGGTTGTTTTACACCACATTTTGCAGCATGCATTTTGTCAGATTAGCTGTAAAAGGCAAGGCTCAAAGGTAAGCCTGTTAAGTAAGACAGAATGCAACCTTTAATTGACAAATGTTAACTCACTTGAAGGCGGGTGTCTGTTGAAGTTTATAACTTTTGGATCTGCCCAGTGCCACTCTGGATCTGCCAACCAATCGCGTAACGTTTGGTCGTGACGTGTGTCATGCGCCGGCTACTGACTACAACTGAAACTGGCGTACGACCTCAACGTCATTGTACTCAGCCACTCCCTCTGTTTGCTGATTGGACCGTCAAAAATCTGGGCGGAGAAAACCCGTGAATATACCGCGGACCCAGACTGACTACTGAAGGGAAATTAAAATTGAGCGGAAGAAGGTAGGCAGGCGGTGCCAGGCTGCTTCCAACTGGGCCTGGGCCAAGAAAGTGTTCCGTGCAGGTAGGGAGCACTCACACTGGTCAAATGAATTAGATTTCAGCCATCCCTTGCGCTTGGGCACAGTACGGATTGTCTAGTGTGAGGTTGTCCTAACACCTAAAATATGTCATTACTATTCAAAACGCTTAAATGAATGGCTTTGTACTCACAAATGTATACTGCACCACTGTTGTATAGCAGATATTGTTGCAGTATGTGCAATTGTGCCGCTGGAAGGAATAGTTAGAATACATTAGTCAAGAATGTATGCACAGTGTTCGACGGAAGCGACCGGCCTTAATGACCTGGATCCTCTTGATTTCCAGAGGACACTTTTGAAGTACGTTGTGAATGTAGTGGACTACTCACAATCCACCCCACAATTTGAATTAATTACAGGCAAAGTGGACCTATTCCTGTGTAACTGTTTAAGTATTTTTTTTTTATTCTGTTTGACTGTTCTACTACTTTGTCCTTAAGTGGAGCTTAAAGGACAGTGAGGCCCAAAGTGCCCTATCCAATCCAGTTGTATCAGACAGCAGATAAAAAGGGAGACAGGGAAAGAGAAAAAAAGGAGGGGCGGGGGGCAGAAGTGAAGAGACTGTTAAATGCTCAGCTATCTCCAAACATGTCAGAAATAGGGAGCAGACACGGAGGAGATGGCTAGCAGAGAGGCAATCAATAAACTCTCACATTTCATACTGCAGAGAGAGAGAGAGCGAGAGAGTGTGTGTGTGTGTGTGTGTGTGTGTGTGTGTGTGTGTGTGTGTGTGTGTGTGTGTGTGTGTGTGTGTGTGTGTGTGTGTGTGTGTGTGTGTGTGTGTGTGTGTGTGTGTGTGTGTTTTGCAGGGGGGGTACACTTGCCTGCTGTGTGTATTTAAGTGACTGTGAGTGTGTTGGTTGTATTAAATTTAGAAACCTGCTCGTTGTAAGCACAAACTGTCACATGAACAGAGGACATACCCTACCCTGTGCCCATGTTTCTTTATTTCTATGTATGCATTATTTGACTCCTTCGGGCCCCTCTTTTGTGAGTGGAAAAAAACATAGCATCAGACTAAATTACCATACGTTCCGTGGTGCATTGAGGGTCCATAGGATCTCGTAAAGATTACGTCGTGTGCACTGAGACTGACTCTCTTCTTGCTCAGAAATAAGTGGGGGAGAGTTCACACCAGGGCGAATCTGTCTAGCGCACACAGGCATATTTTCTGCTTTGGAGCCGGCCTTATATACGTTCCATAAAAGTGAACTCATTCTCAAGTCAAACTTTAAGTATTCTGCAAGTGCACGTCATTAGCCGATTAATCTTCACCGCAGCCCACTCCAGAAAAGTGTCTCTACAGACGGCATGATAAATCAAGAAAGGCCTTGGTGCACTTCTTTCTGTGCACTGTAAGTTTTAGAAAGAGACTTGCTTGCTCGTGTCTGTGTTCAGCCATATTGATTGAACTGTCCGGGGGATACTGAGGACGGGTACATGCTGACACAGTTTTCAGGGTGGAATTTCACATTAAAGCCAATTAGTGGGTTTTCTCTTTGCCCATAGTCGGACTAAAGAGTGAACAATTATAACTTCTTCTGTTCCCGTCCCGACTGAATGTTTAATGAGGCGACGCCATCACCTGTCCTGTGTGTAATTGATTGCGATCGATCCGGTTCAGTGATGTCCTTGACTTTTTACAGTGTCTCCTATCTTTTTTTCTCTCCCTTCTTCCCCCCCCCCCTGCCCACACATTTTTCCCCTTCCCCTCCTCCTACTGTCCTTTCCATCTCCTCTCTCTCTCTCTCTCTCTATCTCTCTTTCTACAGGCCTGTAGACTCTCGCTGAAAACCTCCCGTAGTCCTTTTGCAAACTCCGAAAATGCAACAACTTTATCTCCCCTCGACACAACCCAGGCTTAGGAGAGCAGACCGGGTAGAACACAAAAAGAAGGTGAAGAAGAAGAAGTGAGAAGATGTCTTCTCGACAAATCGAACTACAAAAATAGACAAAGCTTCTTTTCTTTGTTTTATTCACGTATCCCCTCGCCACTCTCGTCCGCCCCATTCCCTCCATCTTTACTTTCCTGCGTTACACTCGTCCTCTCATCCCACCTCCTCGTGTTTTTCGGACAACTTTTTTCTCTCTATCTTTCCTCTAATCCCTCCCTACCTTCCTCCACCATCTGCTGTTTCTAATTTCATTTGTGAAGTTTTTCATTGTTTTCTATTTTTGGCACATGCAGTACACTGGCAGACAAAACACTGGGCGTCCGTTAAGCAGCGTGTGTGGCAACGCGCCGCATCTGCGAGGAGATACTTGAAACAAAATGTATACTGATATTGTAACAAAAACAGCTATCAATCAATCTCATAGTGGACCTCACCTCTTATCCTCTTGCCTTTTCCCCTTCATTTCAATAAAAAAAAAACTTTTGATCCAATGCCTCTTTCTCCCCTTAAACCTACCTCTATTTCTTTGTTTTATTATTTCGTCCCTATACTCCCTCCCTATTCATAGACGTTGTGACACTATCTATCTATCTGCTATCTATCCTTTCCTGTCTTATTCCATTCTATCTATCGACCTCGCTGGGACACGCGGCGAAAGGCTGAGCTAACTGTCCCGGTCCGAGGGAAAGAGCATTGACTTTTTTTGATGTGTTCCCTTTTTCTTTTCTTGTCACAGACTGTGTTTGTTCTTGTTTCCCCCTCTTTAAGCGGCGAGAACAAAAAGCCTGTTTCTTTGTCTGCAGTGGTTGTGGTGGTCTTTTTTTAGGACAAGATGGTAGCCATAAGCCTTCAAAGTCAGAAACTCTCTCTGGAGTCCTTTCTTCGATTTGCTTCTGTTTTTATTGCATTAGTTGTCATGGAGTGGAAAAAAAAACGGTATATCTTTATAGTAACGGTGTAAACCTTTAAAAAAAACAAGAAAAAAAAAAGTACTATTATATAAATATTTTATTTTTTACCATTGTATAAATATACGGTATGGATTAACTTATGTACTTTGATTGCAAGTTCTTTGGTCACCCACACAGTGAGTAAATAAAAAAAGGAAATCTTTTGTTTTCTTCTGTGAATTTTAGACACTATTTCTAATGCTATTGATGTGTTGACTATTTTATTGTAACATATTTTTTTTGTTTTGTTTGTTTGTTTGTTTGTTTTATCATATTGAAGTCTGTGATTAATTGCAGGACCAAGGGTATTGCTTTGATGACTGCCATTGTGTTAAGGTTTGTCTCCAGTCAATTTGCCCTTTTCCTGTTCTCTCTCCATTTGTCATTGCAAGTCACCAGAAGATGTTTAGGAAGATAAACAAAGGCTGTGGTTTTTTTTGGTGGATAGTTTGGCTTTTTTCTCTCTAGTGCTCCTCAACAGAACGTAGCGTGTATGGGCTTGTGTGGAAGACCACCTTCAAGAAAAAAATACAAAATGACATTTTGAATGAGTTAAGTCTGTTTTTGCACTAATTTAATAAAGCCGTTACTGAAAAATTCCCACAATGGTGTCTTGCAAATTGTTTACAATTAACACTAAAGGAATAAATGTCATCAACATGTTTGCATCATCTTTACAAGGTGGAGTCAGCGATTATGCTGGTTTGAGTTTAGAATAGAGTTTGCAATATGAACTTGAATTTTCATGCTGTTTTGCTAACTAGCGTCATGAGTTGTTTGTTTGATCCAGATGCTACATTTCGACTTCGATACTGATGCGTTGAATTAAGGGGTGTTTCATTTGGGGAACTCAGAGACCGTAAAATCAGCTTCTCTTTTAGGTTTCTGAGGTTACCAAGGCATGGCGTGTTTAGGACCACCCTCTCTCATTTATTTTGTACCCGCCATTAATCAGAACACTTGTAGCCACTTGTATGAGATGTGTGTAGCACTGTGTCACCTCCACCTATGTAACTATTCCCACTCTGGAATACCCAGTGAATCTACCTTGCACTCCGCTGTTGATATTTCCACACTGAAGCAGGCTCTGGTAACAGGATGTCCTCGGTAACACGAAAAGCCGCTTTGTGAATGAACCAACGCTGACGACTTCATCTGCTCCCACCATCTGAGGATGTGAAGACCCAGCAGATTAACTTTCCACTTGATTTTGAAAGAAGTGTCCCCACAACAGTTTGGGCAACACTTTCTCAAGAAGTAGGCTACAAAGCAGGATTACAAACCCATATGTGCTCAAGGGGTGGATAGATACCCGCTGCCAGTGACCCAAGTTTCACTTTGGAAGCTGCAAGTTTTGCCCTTTCATGTTGTTTTACTGTTTATTTTTTGCTGGTTAGCCTGTTGAACTTCTCGTTAACATCTTATGCTGCTGATTGCCACTGTTTCCAAAAAAAGCTGCTGTTGCTGCCGGACACGCTCTTCTTCATGATTTGTCATTCTGAAAGGCCTAACTGACAATAGACATTTTGAGAAGCTAATTCCGCTCTTCTGCGTTTGGTTATAGATTCAGGCAGCAATGTGTGACATCAGCCACTCACTTATTACGTGATTATCTGAATAAATATTACAGAGCCATTTTTAAACATAGTATTATAGTTACAGGGACTCCAACAGTGAACAATAAAGTCTAGACTAAAAAGCAGTTTTCGGCCCAAGCATCTCAGAGTGCAGTTATTTAGAAAAGCATGTAAAAGTTCAGGGAGTGTTTTTTGTTGTAGTCAACAAGATCATAACACTGATCCTATAAGAGGTACTTTAAGCATCAGTGAAACCAGCCTATAGAGACACTAACATTGGCCAGATTAGATACAGTAAAAGAGTTGTTGAAGACTGAACCCGTTTGGGAAGCATTTTGAATGAGCAGTCATGGTAAAGATGAGCATATTAGTGACACAGGAGGGTTTCAGAGAAAATAGATGCATGATGAAGCCAAAGAGCTTGGATTTCTCAATTAGTCTTTGATTCTTTAGATTTAATTGGAATCAAAGTAACAACAAACATAAGGATTGTTGTCACAGTAAGCATACTAATCCTCTTCATTATTTACCTTTACTTTGTTAGCATCTTAAATACACTAATGCAGACAGACTGTCAGGGCTGTGAAAGGCTGCTTATCCAGACGAGATGATAAACATGAATATAATACACTAATATTATGTGTGAATCTAATGTGAAAGTCAGCTACCAAACCATAACAGGTCATAATTCACCTCTGCGTCTACTAATCTTCAGTGGCCATGGATTTGCATGTATCGAGGTAAGAGGGCTTTAACTGGGACTTAACTGGGACCACAGACTTAAAGGATCCAATCCGTTAGACAAAAGCCAAAATAAATGAATGTTGCTAGGAATGAAGAGTGACTTCTGTGTGACATGCCATGGTGGTTGTAACACAATGAGCATTGATGGCCTTGAGAGGTTTGTATTCAGTATTATTTATTTATAACTAAGCTAGTGAGAGCACAGGTGTTTTAAGTAGTAACATTCATACTTCTTTAGGGTTCAACAGGGAATTAAGAACCATCTCAAGCTACGGGGCATTGCAGGGTGTGTGTGCGTGTGTGTGTGTGTGCGTGTGCGTATGCGCGCGTGTGTGTAGGTGTGTGTACATCGTGATTTAGTCCCTATATTGTTTGTTTCTATCGCACCAACTTTTCTACCTCAACCAACAGTGAAGAAATTGGACTTTTGTTTAACTATGTAATTTATAACTCTAAACCAATTATTGTGATTCTAATTCAAGTAGTTGGGGGTGGCTGTGACTCAGCCAATGATTGCAGGCTTGGAGGTTCGATGCCATCCTTCTGCCAAAGACATCAAATAAAAGCACTATATAAATGTAGTCCATTTACTTCATTCATTGTTATTCGCAAATTGAAAATGCACATAAAAGCTGTTGAATGATAGGGGAACTTTTCAACTCACAGTCCTAAAGGCACTCCACAAAATTGGCAAAGGTGCTAAGTGGCTAAAATGTAAGTTGCCCAGAATGCGCTAACAACAACAACAACAACAACAGCTTTTGAATCTATTGTAAAAGTGAATGTCATAGTTATTAACACATCCCTTATAATCACTCCCTTCATTTAACTCACGAAAAGTTATTTTCCTTCTTCCCGTTTTCTCTCTCTCTCTCTCTCTCTCTCTCTTTCTCTCTCTCACACACACACACACATTATGTATACAGAAGCAGCTGACAGCGGTTACAGGTAGGTTGTGCACCATTAAGCACTCATGCAGGGAATAAATGCCAGCTGGGAGGAGCCCCTTGAGTCTAGCATAGCCTGGACCAAAAACTATGACGGCACACACGGGGCCTTTCATACATTAAAGATTATATGCCAGTATGTCTCAACAAATTAATCAAGGCTGATGTGTTTCTCAGCCAAAGCTGTAATGTAATGCCCCATAAATAGTAGCCAGGTCAGGCCTGGTCATGGAAGGTGCCTCGGTCTTGATGTCCAGTGCAGTGGATCAAGGGTACACTTGGGCTTGTACAAGATGGAAGACGGTATGCTCAAAACTTTTTATTGTTTCTTGATTTTGATGATGTGTTTTTTTAGGTGCTAAAGAATAGTAAATGCAAAGTCAACTCTCCAACTTTACAAAGTCAGTAGCTGCAAGTATTGTACATGCAGTTTATAAAATAACAGTCCTCTTTTGGCTGTGTAGGAGTATGTCTCGCACAATGATACAAGTGAGCCTATACAGTACTGAAAGTCCTCAACCTCTGATTTCTTTGCTTGAGAAAATGAACGGAGTAATGAGTGAATAAGAGACAAAAGAGAGAGTGAGAGTATAAGAGGAAGACTGCTCTCTTTATCTTTAGACCATCGTTCTTCAGTTGAAAGGTAATGGACAAAGGTGACACAATGATTTTTATCCAGACAGGTTACTTAAGTTTGCATAAATAGTTACACTTTCCAGATAAAAGTTGAGGCAGTTATAATGATTGGCATTTATGGTTCATGCAGCAGTTCTTTAAATCCCAATTTCAGTTTGATGTAAAAAAAACTTTAAAAAATCCAAAGTCTGTTTCCTTTTTTTTTTCTTTTTTTCATACACATTTTTCAATAGAAATGTTTCAATACAACAATGAAAGACAAGCACATACAAAAGATAGAATAAGATAAAAAACAAAAAAACCCACACAAACAGACAGCCAGCACTCACTCAGTACAAAGGAAAGAAAATGTATCAATGCTTATGTCATGTTTATTAGACGAGATGACTACAAAAAAGTCCACTCAGAAATAGTCAGAAATGAAGTCCAAGAGTGACCGGTATCAGAGGGGATCAAGCCAGGCCTATAGCGATATTGATAGCAAAGACCCAGGATGTGGACACAACACAAATCAGTAGAATTTTGATAAAGAACCTCAGGATTCAATGTGAGGTCTTTCCCTCTTGATGTGTTCTATGAAAGGGCCCCAAATATTTTGAAACTTGGCATGGGAGGAAGACAAAGATAAGCAAATGTATTCAAGGTGCCAACAAAACCATATCATGTGAAGCAGGGAGGAGAAGATGACTTCCATTCTCTTAACTTAAAATAACCCACTTAACAAAGTCTGTTTTCATTTAATTATGACTTTCACTCAGTTTAATACTAGAGACTCTTCAACACACAGATTTAACATGGTATGTAAAGTCTGGATTTGCTTTTGGGTGTCAGCCCTCTATACTTGTAGCTGTCAGCTTTAATGAGCTTCATTAACTTTCATCAAAAAACTCCACACACTTTTCCAATCTACTTTTCCCAGCAGTGAGACTTAACACCCCTTTTGTTGTCCTTTGTGCATCACGCCACTGAGATTAGTTTATATTTGTTGGAGTTCTGTTATTGCCCCTCAATTATTCTGAAATGCCTGATTTCAACACTTTCTGGAACTGGAACTTACTGTTGGCAGTAATGTAACAAATAGCTCAACAGACACATTCTCAAAAAACTTAACTGTTTACATTCTCAGTCTGGTGTGGCTGTGGTGATTGCTGTTTTTTATGAACATGTGCATACACCCATAAGTAACTTGTATTAACCTGTGGCATATTCCCAGGAGTTTCTTATTCACCCACTTCCCATGTATAATTTCAGGTGTTGCATTGGGTCTTGTTTCCATTATGCTTATCAGTTTGGGCTCAATTGATTCAAGTGTCACTTTTCCTTCCTTAGTGTTTCATAACAGACACTAAGGGGCGAAATGCAGTTTATAAATGTTCTCTGTGACGCAAGTGATGACAAAGTAGGACAGGGTCAGTACTGAAGTGAAGGACAAACAGACACTTTAATGGTCACAATGGGTGGTTCGAAAGATGTTAACAAACTCCCCTTCACTTTTCAATGGCAGAAGAAAATCGGAAAGAAAATGGCAGGGGTGACTTTTCCTACTCCTCTCTGTGGTTTGAGAACTAAACCATCCTTTTGGTTTGGCATTTTAATTTCATTTCCTAATTAGAAGTGGCTAGAAGCCATATAGATTTGCATTTGTGGATGATTTCCTCCTCCCAGATCCCCTGTAACTGTAATTCTGGAAATGTCAATAGCAACCGTACTATCCAATAATAATGATACTAATATCCTCCATCCGCCATCTCCCACTCGACATTCAGACTCATTTATTCCCTCCTTGATGATCATTTGGCACCTATTAACACAAGATCCTCATCCGTAATGACCACTCAATTATCATTTTCACTATCATTCTACTTAGGGGCTTTGCAAGGTTAAGTAACGCCCTGAACCATGTGACAAACAGTTGAATGGGCCATTGGCAGATATTAGTGCTAATTATTACAGTAGCAATACATTCCACCAGGCCTCAAGGGGTCTCTTTATTATCTCCTTCATTCATCAACTATTATTTCCCCAACGCTCATCACGCCGATAACGTAGAATCACCTGCCTCAATCTACTGGCTATGTCACCATGATCATTAACAACAACTAAATACCCCCCCCCCTCCCCACATCACCAAGACTACCACACAATGATGCACACAAGTTCAAATATGTTGCACTCAAACTGTACAAAATACTTTAATAATAAAGGTTTTCGCCCTGCTAGAAGTAATGCTTTAGGAATGGCTTTCGGTCTACCCACCACTTTGGTCCAAACGGAAAAACATGTACAATTTGGTTCATGAACTAAGACCTAAAAACGAATACAATAAAAATATATACAGTATACTGCACTTTACATTTCCATCAACATCAGCTAAACAATGTGTTGTATGCAAATTAGCAATGTGAGCAGGCTCACAATTTAGATGTGAACATAGAAACATGATCTGCTAAACGTCAGCATGTTGGCATCGTGGCTACCTTAATACAGTATGATGACGCATTAAGCTCAAAGCAGTGCTGAGAATAAGCACAGCCTCACAGATCTGCTAGCTTAATTGTGGACTTGTAGTCTTGTTTTAACACTTCTCGAATGTCAAATGTCAAAGTAATTCAAATGCATTTATTTTTCAATTACCATTTTTAACCACTCCTGCCTGGGGGGAAAAAATGTAAACAAACTAACAAACTACGACTCTAGTCTTGCAATCTTTAAATATAATCCCAACCTTAATGTAAACCTTGACACAGCAGGGGATGTCCTTCTCATGTGCATGGTTATTCATGTCAAGCTGTAGGCCTTCTACTGTCATGCTCCAGATGAAAAAAGGGAGAAAGAGAGAGAGCCAACAATGTCCTTGATCTGCGCTGAAACAAGGATACCTTCCTCCAGCATGTATCTGTAATGTGTTTTGATTAATAGTCTGGAATAAGAGGTACTTTTTTCTTTCCTCCTCAAGGTCTTCCCTTTCACAGGGCGTAATGTATATACGCATGGTCCCTCTCTGCTATTTAATTTAATCACATAGACACTAGTGTTATTTATCAACTGAACCTTGCCTGGTATGGGAAATGGTCAACAATCAACCAATTATTTTTCGTGTCCTATGCATTTGTGGTGACTTCATTGATAAACTTTATCTCCTATTCTGAAACCTGTTCCAGACCACAAACCACAAAGAACGTTTACAATATGCACAATTACAAATAGGCACAATTACTAGACTGTGTATCTATTCATTCAACTCGCTCAGTTAAGAAGTTAATCTTTGATTAGTTTTGTTTTGATTCACTTTAACTGTAATAGTGTTTGCCTGTGTGCTGCAACCCCAGCACCTAGAAAAAGGTAGATATTTAGCTCATTAAGAATCCCCGTCCTCATTATCTTAAAAGAGTCAGAGAGTGAAGCTACAAAGATCACCAAGAAACAACAGCCTCCGTCGTTAAATGCTAAGGTGCACAGCTAATGGACTGCACATAATGCACATAATGGCCTCTCCGAGTCAAATATCCATTTTGCCAAGACAAAATAAGTACACAAAGAAAAAAAACACACAAAAGCTCCTTAGAACAATTTTCTACCACTCTAAGTTCACCATATAGATATATAGGGGAGAGTGGCCTAAATTGTGCATTTTGGAAGTTGTGCCACCCCTTGTTTCTAGAAAACCGTGGAAGAAATTGGAAATGTGACCACATGTTTAAGAAGAGCCATCCATTTGACTCATCCTGTAAAGAAGGGAGACACAAGGAATAAGATATAAGCACATTTAAGCTAAAAAAAACTGTGTTTTGCCTTTCAAAGTAAAATTTCCATGATCAAGGTTTTTTGATTATTGTGTCTGAACACTTATAGACAAGTTTGAAAACATTTGACACATGTTTTAGTGCTTTGGTATGCTACATTTTGAGTCTACAGTTAGCACGATGTCAGCCCTAAATTGCTGCATCATGCTTATTATCCAAATTTCTGGGATTGGGGTGATTTGTGCCAAAGGGCCTAGGTGAGTTATAAGTAAGTAAGTAAGTAAGTAAGTAAAATGTATTTATAAAAGCACATGTATGACAGTTTGCACTGTCCAAAGTGCTGTACATAGTGCATTCAGTAGGTAAACAATGAAGGTAAAATAACAATTACCAAAATAAAAGACGTAAAGCCCATACATCCAAATAAACACAGATATTAGTGCAGAGGTAAGATTAATTAATGAATAAGTTAATGGGGTGGAAACACCAGGGTGTACATATGGGTTTTGAGCCTTGATTTAAAGGCAGAAATGTGGAGGGAATCACATTTGTCAGGTGGCAGTTGGTTCCACAAGCACGGAGCAACTAGTGCAAAGTACATTTCTGAGAGTTGTGCCAGTGGCATGGCTGTATACGCTGGTCACCAAAAGAAAGTGATTGTCTACAGTAGCTCAGAAGAGAGTGACATCTCAATTCCACTTAACGACACCACTGATGAGAGTTCAGATGGCCAGAAAGATGATGATGGTGACTTTGTCATTGTGAGCTTTGCAGGTAAAACCATTAGATCTGCTCGGCCTTGTTTAAGAAAATTGTCCTTCAATCTTTGTCAACTATTTACTTTATTTACTTTAAATACACCTTAAATAAGTGATTGTCTAATGGATTTGTCTTGCATTACAGTTTATGAGATATATAGCAATGGCACAATTTACCCCATGGTATTCTCTCCAACCGCACAACTTACACCACACCGGGGGCAAGTTGTGCATCAAGACAACTTTTTTTCCGAAAGCTATATTTCTTCAACAGTTTATTCCAGATCCAAAGTTTTTATTGCCAGGGATGCACAACACCCTGAAATATATGTACATATTTGAGTTGGAGACTTTACTGTCAAGTCACTTTGAGTGAAAAGTTGCACAACTTAGGCCACTCTCCCCTACAGTATTTCAAGGTCACTAACATACCGCTCCCTCATTTTCTGTGTTGTCTTATGCCCTGAGAAGGTGTTAAACAGAAGGCCTTGATATGGAAATAAGGCAATAAAGATTGAATTGAGGCTTTGGTTATTCGTGTATGACGGCAGCAACACCGCACCTGCCTTTACACTGATTGCCCGTCCATCTTTCAGTTTAAAAAAACAAAACAGAATCCCTATTCATCAACAACCCCCATACCTTTTGTAAACTTAGTATAGGAAGGTGTATTGTTCAACAGATTTCCATCGTGTAAGGGGAAAACCATAGATAGTAAATAATATGGATGTAGCATCCGGGCTGACCTCAGTTATTCACACGGCATCCAATGATCCTGGTTTGTGCGCGTCGCCATTTTGTGAGGGGGAGGGAGATAGCTGACGTATACCTCCGAGGCAAAGTGAGGGACAACGGGCGTAGAGCTGTCACTCAAGAGATCGCGCCAATACATTTTAACCTCCAAAAGAATAAAAACTAGTGTGGGCCAAAAAAATTCACCCCCCTCAGTGTTGTCATGGAGATATGACCTAAACATACAGACTAAAATGGTTTCGTGGCCCTGGTGGTAAATAGGTTTAATAATAATGTGAAAACGGCATGTTTAACATTGGAGTCAATGAGAGATGGCTGTCTTCTGCTCCCAGCCCCCAGTGGCACTTCCTGGTTACTACAGTTGTGGTCACTTCCGTATTGGATGCTGGTAAAAATCGCTGAGGTTGGGGCTTGGGGATAACAGGATACTGAAAGTGAGGGTGATTTCTCTGATTTTGAGCGCTTTTATACCACAGCTAGAGTAAATAAATTAGATTTGAGCTATGTTTGACATGTCTGAAGCATCATGGCATATTAGCTTTAATACATGGTCTTCTGGGAACATTTTCAGAGCCTGTCTTCTTCTAAAATTGCATGTTGATTTTAACTTTGATTCATATTATTATCGCCCTGAGATGTACTGTCTCTTCCGCCCGTTATTTCACTTCACAAAAAAAGCAGTCGGAGGCATGGCTACACAAAGAGAAGAATGAAAAATAAATTGTTGTTTTTTTGGATGGGAGCGTCTTCGGAATGCAGCGCATCTGTTGTGTGTGCTTGAACGCACCATACAGTGTGGAATGCCATTCGATATCCCCCAGGGGATAATGACTTTACAAGAAAACAACAAGCCATGAAATCAACGGGGAATATAACCGAGATGGTTTACTCATGTTGTAAGCAGTGGCTTTGCGCACAGTATCAGACATGAGCGTGTGTATTGAGAAACCGTGCTGAGCTGCTTGCTCAACATGCTGGAAGGTGAAGATGGTGTTTTTATTGTTTTCCACTCCAACACACACACACACACACACACACACACACACACACACACACACACACACACACACACACACACACACACACACACACACACACACACACACACACACACACACACACACACACACACACACACACACACACACACACACAGTCTTCTGCAGGACTTATCCATCTCAGCAGTTGAACTATTATATTATGTCATCCCCACCAAACCGGGTATAGCAAGAAGGAGGTATCAGAGCTCCCCGGAGTACCAATTTGTTTTCATTGTCTGGCTCATTGTGTCTCTTCGCGGTTGGATGCCTGTGATTTTCCCTCCTTGGAACTATGTGGAGCTGCGGACAGAGCTCAGCTTAGCACACATTCACTCCTAAATTAGATTCACACTGATATAATTTTATATGTGTTTGGGTGGTCGCATGAGCACGTTAGGTGAAAATTGTTTCGACTATAGACTGGAGGATTCTCCCAAAGTGTACTAAAACGTTAGTCTGCAATAGTAAGCGTAAAAGTTGCTAAAAAGTTGAAAAATGTGTAAACCGATATGACGTGAATAAGTGCATATAAAACAACAAGCCATCTGGATGTCTATGTCACAGTCATCCAGTGAAAAATACTTCACCAACTTTTTTCTGTGACTGTTTGGTAATTTGATCTTAATTCCTCTCTCAGCGTGTGCCTTTCCCAGCACGCATGCTAATATGTGCGCTTTACTCAGACCGCCGACTTCTCTAGTGACGTCTATACTGAACAGTCATATATTATTATCCCCAATCTGTATCCTGGCAACTCCTGTCCTAAGCGTTAGAAAGAGTTGTGAAAGCCCCTTGAAAGTAGCCTGGCATTCCCAGACCTGCCACTAGGCGCTGGCAAATTAAATTTGCTGCGCGTGTTGGTCTGGAGACGCTCCGTTGAAGCTTATCAAGACTACCAGAAATCTGGTATAACGTTTCAATTGGTTCTATCTAATATGGGCGCGCCAGAGCCCTTTATATGGTGCTCTGGGGAGGACGTAACCGGATGACGACAGTGACGTGCATGCGACGTCGAAGCTGTGATAGTAAACATCAAAGATGGCTGCGGATATGTTGTGTGAGTTTGAGACTGCTTTGGCCTCGACCCTTAACGAATTGGAAGACGGGACTCATAGCTTTCACTAGCAAGTAAGTGGAATGTTCTGTTTTGCCGACCGACAACGGCAAACGTTTAATTGAACAGTTTAACAGCTGTTCGCTAAACGAACGGGGCTTACGTCACTTGTGCATCGCTCTGATTGGTTGTAGTGCTATCCAACTGCGTGCAGTGGCATTTGAAATGCACGAGTAGGAGCCGCCCCTAGAGTTGGAAATTACTATTGATCGTCGCCAGACCCTCTATCGTTCAAGATATCAGGGTCAGGATTTCCAGGCTACCTTGAAAGTGGAGTTCGAACGGATTAGTTTAGTTTCATCTAGTTGTGTTTGGTCAAAGGGAGGCGCCTCACACTGCAATACAAAGGGGCAATTTCCATTTGTATGAGTGAAATGGCGAGGGATCTGAAGGAGGTCAAGTGTTGCATGTGTATACTTGTAGGACCTTTTTAGTTCATGGTGCCTGTAAGTATGACCAATCCCATCATCTAACAGCTTCTGTACTGAGGATTTACAGTTATGCTGAACACGTAAAGGCAATTTTCTTTACAATAAAAGGCATTTGCCTTGTAGATTAATAACACCCAGGGATGGATCTCCTGCCATGCTCTCATGTTAATATGTGCACTTGACCTCAGACTTATCTTGTGACGTCTATACTGTACAATCATGTAGTATTAACCACAATCTCTTTCCCAGCAGCCCCTCATACCTATTTGTGAAAACGAAAGCCTGTGAAAGTGGTGTTAAAACTGTTTCATCAAATTGCATTGTCGAGATGTAATGTCAAAGGGTAGCCTCTCACAATACACCGCAGAATAAAGGGGCAATTTCCATTTGTATGAGTGAAGTGGCAAGGGATTTGAAGTGAACAAGCGAGCTGAGCCGATGCTAAAAGGTGACGTCGGCAGACGGCCGGCCACTGATTGGCCAGAGACTATTGTCTGGCCAATCAGTGGCCGGCCGTCTGCCGACGCTTCTGATTGGCCAGAGACTACCGGCTTCATTCTGTTGTTTATTCTCCCCAACTCTCCGGGACTTTTGAGTGTATTTACGCCGCGTGCAGCCTACTCTGGCTCTCTTCATTTGATTTGCATCACAGATACGATTTTTTTCCCATATATTCGCTAATCTCACCCAGTGTTGGTTGTTGGGGAAGTTACTTTTAACATACGAGAGGAGACATGTAGGGCAGCTAGCAGCTAGGCTAAATAGATAGTAGCCAGCTGGGACAGACATGATAGCGAGCGGTTACATTACAAGCCTCGGACTGAACTGATTACCTCAATAAAATATTCAGGCTGAGACACGGCTTGCATTTGAAAACAGGTATCCTGAAACAAGCACTAAACAGTCAACTTTATCATGCCCGTGTTTACGTGCATAGTGATGTACGTGACGCATCCCTACAGCTGACTGTGTGGCAGAGTCACAACCATCCCTTTTAATGGCCCGTAGCAATATTCTTCTACTTCTTTTAGCAAACAGATACAAGGGGGGTATTTCTTAAACATTTTTCATTCGTGTTTTTGGTTCAGTTAATAGTGCAACAACTGCTCGTAATTTCTGCTTTGCTACTTTGCTCCGGAGTAGGCTTTCAGCCCCTTACGACGACCCCGCCCACGTTCAGCAGGTACTATTTGCGGTGGAAAACGACCCGTGCTGCTACCAAACCAAGTTGAACTGAGTCGAGTCGAGCTACATGTGCGGTGGAAAAGCGCCATTAGACTAGTTGAATAATCAGTGAGCCAGGGCGTGTTAATGTCACTGTTGAATAACAAAAGGTCTCAACCTCCGTTTTAATTTCTTAACCTGCATGTCTGGTTATCTCATGCATATGCACTGAACATTTACTGGTAAGCATAATTCCCTCTCGGTGAAAAAGTGCAAATAGACATCATACATAGAAAACAGGGTTTCTTGCAGTTGTAATGAGTACTTGAGTATTAAAATGAAGATTCACTGTTTGTCAAATGCTACCTTGTAACCAAGGCTGTGTCATTCCTGCTTCTGTGAATTTTAATCAATACACCAATATACATGCCAGTGCTCTGACAGCACACACATAAAGATATGTCAGTGACACTGCCTGTACTGTGTGATTGTATATTGACTGTGTATCGACACACTACATAAGTGATTACAGAGAGAGAGCCAGAGGGAGACAGAGTAAACATGGACAGCATGCTATGGCCCATGGGAAATAATTTGGAGGAAGAACTCAATCTCTGATTATAGCACACTGAAATAATACTGTATTCACAGTCCTGCGTTCACATTTTGGATGTAAAATGAGGAATCATCCTAAATTTTCAAAAAATGTATTAACTTTGCACCTCAAAGTGTACAATTATATGTCAGCATTTCCGTGACGCTTCATGTTAGACATGCATAATTTAAATGGATTATCCACATGTGTGTGGGGACATGATCTGATTCTTGGGATTTACTTCTCTTCTTTTTTTTTTGGAGCCACTGAACTCCTTGGTGCCTCGGCCAGTGGCCCACTCACACAACAGTCCAATCAGCTCCGGTCCATGGTCCAATCAGCAAATTCAAAATCAGCAGGGTTGCAAATCACAACAAATTGTATATCATTTTGGCACCTATGGTGTGTGAATGCTGGATAATAGTTATTGAGGTGGTGCAATTTTCCCAATCATTCCCCAGTCATTTCCTCTGGAAGCGGTCAGCTTTGTTTTTTGTAATTCAAAATAATTGTGTATCGGAAGAATTAATAATTAATTAGTTTAACTGTACACGTGTTAATACATTTGCTGGGATATATTTAGTATTCGTATCGGTGGTGAAGGTTTGCTTATGTTAAAGTAAGTCACACTTTGAAAATATTCCACTACATGTAAAAGTCCTACATTTGAAACCTTACCTAATGTGTATGTACATTTTATATTTAATATAAATTTAATGTACGAAAAGTGTAAAGAAAATAAAAAAAATTCTGCTGTCAAATGGTCCTTACAGTGTTTTACTATTGATTCTTGAGAAGTGGGACCAAACAGGGTGCAATGTTGAATATACATTACAAACCCTATGTTTAGGCAAATTAAATTACATGTACAGTATGTATCCAACATATACTAAGCTACTGAGCTAAGCTTTGACACAACCTCCCAGCTTTTGTTTTTTTTACCGTCATTGGCCTATCACCACCGTCAGATGTCAACTCTGTCAGATTTCCTGTCTGACGCTGTTGACATATTTAACGTTTCTTAAACAGAACAAATGGAATTTATCTAGTAGCCATTTGGTTTTTCTGTTGATGTTAGGTGCTAGTATGAAGTACTTTAGGAAAATAAAACGATCAAAACATTTCAGAAATTGTAAGTCGGTGTTGACATATTAAGGTGCGCCCACATGCGTAAGAGGCGTGTAAAATCAGCTATTTTTCCATAGGGAACCATTGGTTTAGGCGCGTAGATGCTGCACGCGCTAAAGCAACACGTTAGGCGCGTCTATACGCACCTAACAAGTCTAACGCACCTACGCGCTGAGTTCAAAATATTGACCTTTTTACGCCCCTACGCGTGACGCTTAGCCAATCAGCTTGGAGAATGACCCGACGTCACTTACATCGGCACGGTCGGAAAGCAGTGTACACAGAGGCTGAGAAACTGGGAAAATGTATTGCGGGCGGCCGGTGCTGTATGACAGCCGCTCGGGAATAGATGACGTGGGGAAAATGGACCAGGAGAATGGACTTCCTGGTTAATTCAGTGAATCTGTGTAGCTGTAGCCTGGCTCCGCCCACCCGCCTACTTCCGGCCAAATTAAATTTTCCCTTCAGTAGTCAGTCTGGGTGTACAGCGCATTTCCCAGATTCTCCGGAGAATCTACAGCCGTCCAATCAGCAAACAGAGCGAGTGGCTGAGAACGATGACGTCGAAGTCGCGCTCCAGTTTCAGTTGAATGCTGCGTTCCTTTATACTCGGAAGAAGGAGATTACCGACTTGGTAGTTCCGAGTTCCGACCTGTCTGTGTTCCAGTGCATCTGCTCGCGAAAGTATGGACGCCTACAACCTTTCTCGTCCAAATAACTAAACGTTAGGCTCTAACAAGTTACCGTTGCCAGGTACCGGTAGATTCATAGACTACAATATGTAATGAAGTCGGAAAATTCCGAGTTCCCTGTCTAACTGGAACGAACCGTCAAAAGCCGGCTCATGACACACGTGACGACCAAACGTGATGCGATTGGTTGGCTAATCCAGAGTGGCACTGGGCAGATCCAATAGTTTTAAACTTCAACAGACACCCGCCTCCAAGTGAGTGAACGTTTGCCAATTACAGCACTTCCAGACCTTCTGTACAAATGAAATGAAGTACGATGGTCTGGTTGGACCAGGCTAGTGTAGCTGTGCTTTAGCCGATAAACCAAGTTAGCGCTGGATAGCATTGTTAACTCACCCGGTTGTGGGCGGCTAGCGCCTCAATATTACCATAAACATGACGGCTATGTCCGGGGAACTTTCACGACAAGTACAGCGAAGCACCAGTGTTTATATATACGCCAGCCACGGTCCCCTGTCACAGCCAGTGCCTTTATTTTGTGCCGCCATGCACAAAATGCTGCTGTAAATGTGTTTGTTATGTTGCTGGCTTGCTGTTTGTGTGCATTTCCGAGCGGCGTGAATATGCAATGCTGTGTTAATGCTAGGCTATTTGTGCTGTGAAGTTGCTGTTTATTTGTCTTTTGGCACAGTTGTTGGACGTGTTATTTTTGTTTTTGTGTGGACATGCACGCTGTTGTGTCGGGTCGGGTCTGATCGCAGCCATGGTTGATTAGGGGAAATAAATTATCGGGAGGGAGACTATGCGCGTTAAGTGCAAAGAACCATTTTTGACACAAAATGATCAAGCAACATTTTAGGCGCGTTACGCGCGTAACGCGTTTCGTGTGGGCGCACCTTTATGGTTGTGACGCAGGACTTTCAAGATTCGGAATGTAAAATATTCTAAAACTACACACTGCAGAGGTAGAATTTGTCACGAGGTGCTTCAAAGTGACAGCTGTCCCTTATTATGCCTGATTGAATTACATTTTAATGAAATGTCTGACGGTGTTGACCTAAAGTGGTCCCATCACTTAGAAACCATATAAAACATGAATGTGTTGTAGAAAAACTGTTTTTATTGATATGAAAGATTATTAAGTGTCTTTTGATGAGAAAATCTATTTTTAATCATTAAAGTACATTTTTAATAGGTATTGTTGCATATGAAAGATTGAAACCTTCTCTGAGGACACACTGTTTTGGACGTCGTTAGCAGATAACAAGTGTCATATATTTGACATAATAATGATACAATTAAATTTAAGGGGATAATTGTGCTCCAGACATTATATTCTTAATCCCTAATAACATCTACAATTTTAAATATTTTTAGTTTTAAACATAACAGCAGTTACATAGATAGCCTTTTGTCCCGGTTCTCAAGAAACACTGAAATATGATGTTGGGTTACAGCTGTATCAATGGGAGGGTTTCTCTCATTTGCACAGGTTTAGCCGCCGCAAAAGCAGTGCTATTCGTTTGTGGATTTGGCCCGGCGCGAGAACGTATCCCATGTAGAATACCACATAGCATGTAGTCTGTAGCATTATGTGTTATAATAAAGTGTTTCAGAACCCAGGGCCAATCCGAATAGTATTTTTTGCATAGGAAATTTCCTTTCCTATTGAGATGACCCGGAAGTACTCGGCAGATAGATGATCCGAATTCTCAAAATGCTTAGGAAAGGCATAGGAAAGGAGCCTCGATTCATCCTTTAACCCTCCTTTAGCATAGGTTACTCCGGACCAACCTATGCGAAAGGAAAGGAGATAGTGGTATCCCATAATCCTTTACGGCGGCAAGATTTAAAGCAACAGGCCACCGCCGGAGTTTACCGACTCTACACGAATACGAACGAGAGGTAAAACAGAAGAGAGGAGAGGAGAAGAGAGGAAGATTTAAATCGGCTAAAACAAAATACCTCCCCCCCCCCCCCCCCCCCCCACACACACACACACAGGCTAAAGATAATAAAGAACTCATAAAAGACCAACATCATAATAGTTATTTTCGTAGCACATCATTTACACCATAATAAAATAAAATAGGCCTACCAACTTCACATTTAATAAAGTTATTGGGGGCAGTTCATTTCAACGTCAACATAAGTGTAGCCTCTTCTTATTCCACATGTGAATTGGGATATATGGGAGTGATTCTCACTCTGTTGGCGACAACCTGATTAAAATCAATATGAAAAGAACGCATGGATCAAACGAGCGCTTTTTGTAGTACATTTTCGGAGAATAGGCGATAGTGTAGTTTCACGCTAGTGACTCACGTCAGCAATACTCGCCGTCGCGCAATGACGTCGGTTAGGAAAAGTGGAGTCGAATTCTTTTGAAACAGTGCTGTCTTTTCCTATGTTCGATAGGAAGCACCTTTCATCTCTCCTTAACCCCGATGACGTTTAGGGGTTAAGGTATTGGAAAGGAGGCTTATAGGTTAGGAGATTGGACTATTCGGATTGGCCCCAGGCATCTTCCCATTTAAACTTAAAAAGACTTCAAGGTGCATACTTCATCTCCAACAGTACCCTGTCTAATCACACCAAGACTTACACAGACACTTGTGTTGATTAGCCCTGGTTCTGTTGTACTGAATGCTGAAGTCAAAGATCACTGCAGCCAAAACTTAAGGCAGCCTCATTGTAAATAAGGCAGTGTACTGAATTTAAGAGATAAAAAACGATTAGCAATGGGAAAATATTCTTTGTTACACTAATTGCTGCAATTTTTCAAACCCAATCATGCCATTACCTAGAGGCTTTCATATCAAACCACTGTCCATTAATGCCTGAATTTCGATTTGACACAAGAAGCCCTGGAGTTGAAGCTGAGGATTTGCGTGGACCAGTTTATAGGCTGTGAGTCAGCACAGTGGTATGAGCTAAGCTACTTATCGTATTATACAGACTTATTGTCATACTTTGCTTAGTTCAAGTCTGAGAAGTCTTCATTGCAAGCACTTGGCTGACTTCCTCCGAAGGAATATGAGGGATGAATAAGGCAAGAAACAACACAAAAAAAAACTAGAGAACAAATAGAGATAATTCCTTGATTCCTTGGCAAAGTGGTAAAGAAAAATTGCAAAAAGCTCAAAGGAAGATTAAGCTTTTTCTTTTTTTAGCAGACTGTGGAATAAATGTTTAAGAAACCAGTGCAGTACATCACAACACCAACACAAGCTTCATCAAGGTCACAATGAGAGAGTGCTATGTGTTGCTCTCCCACTTTTAATTGCTGTCTACAAATAAGTAATTAAACATTCTTCATACTCTGACCATTAAACAACACTCTGTTTAAAAGTATTGACCCAAATCACACGTCTACTCTTCAGACTGTGTCGAGTAAAAATAACAATTTAAGTCAGTGAGTCAGGTCAATGATAACATTGACAAAAAAAATTGTATTTACCACTTACAGGCGCAATAGTCAGCTACCAAGAGCCTCAGACATCCACTTTAATTCCCTATTGATAAAGTTTTTTTTTGGTTTTTTTTATGCAAAAGTGTTTAAAGTGGCTACGAGGAACTTTGGAAATATCTTTATAACAGCCTAATTTTTCCTCTGATAATCATAAATTACCTTTAACAGCAAACGAGACCATCAGTGCAAAGAAAGCAGTTTATATATAGTTTTTATTTATGCCTTTGGTCTGGTCGCACACCCAGTCCGATTTTCGGCTTGCGCATGCAGGCTCTATGGTCACATATTCGTATTGGTCGTAGATTTCAGTGTAGCGCAGCAATGCGATTTGAGTAGCCTATTGTCGTCCACGGGGCTGTACCAGGTGTGTGTGGCACTGACTGGCATTAGTTGTTGCAGTGTCACTAACCACTCTCAGGGAGCCAAAAAGATTCCGTGCCCTTACACTTTCAACACGGACATGCACTATCTTGCGTCCTAATCATTTGACACTCGCACGGCCGGCACGAGCTAGAGAACAGCTTCATGACAGCTGGCGCCGTACAAATACTACCGCTTTTGTCCAAAGGGGCCGCCAGCCGCCAAAGTTCCTCGTAGCCACTTTAAGAAACCAGTGCAATGACAAGGCAATGACCAAAAAAAACATCATTGTCTATAGTCCACTTCTCTGCTTTCTATCTGGTCACATATAATGATGAGCAATACTTCATTTTATGAACATAGCGATAACAACATACAGTATTTGGATTTGTTATTGTTATGATAGCCCGGGATGACCCAAACGCAGACAAAAACCCAGGTAGTCAGTTTAGAACAATGTTTATTTCAGGCAGGCTGGCAGGACACAGGACAGCTGAATGGCGTGGCGAGCAGAGGCTAGTGGATATCCGGAACCCGCAGGCAGGCGAGCAGGAAAGGTGAACAGCGGAGGCAACTGGCACGGAAGAAAAGAGGAGCAGCAGAGTTACAACTAACTCCAACTGAGACTAGAAAGAAAACAACAAACATAGCTAATCCTGATCTCGGGTAATTTACCGCTCTGGTACGTAGTATACTCTGGCACCTGGAGCAGTCTGCCCCGGAGTGCCGCCACGCCCACATGCCAACAGGGAGACGGACAAATGACAAGAGGGAGAGACAGACAAGGGAAAACATACAACACATACAGAGGAGAAGGAGACACTGCCGAGCCGTGAGTTATGACAGTTATAAGGCATCATTGATGGATTATGTAAATAGCCTACCAGACGCAAGTCTCTGTTTGGAGGGCCACTGTTTCCATGTTACTTTTTGTAACTCAATCAAGAGATCAAACATCAAATATATAATGTTTAAGATACTGTATACAAAGCATATGGGTGCCTGTGCTCTGGGCCTGCCTGCCTAATAAAGCCTCCATGTATCTAGAGTATGGTGTGTGCTGATCTTGAGCTGGCTCTGTATAAAACGTGAATTTCCTATTGTCATCACAGATTTTCCTGTCATATTAGCTTTCTGTCAGGCAGACAGGTAGCTGATTCATACTCCCCCTCAAGCCACTGACCCTGCACTTGCAGACATTCAGCTGTGGAGAAGATGTATTATTCATTTGAAATCATATTTGTGGTGCCAACATAAACCAATTCTCAGTGATATGCAATCCAGAAAATACTTGCTTTGCCAAGAATCCTCAAAAGCACATTTTTCTGATGACTGACATTCATTGCATATACTATTTGCAATGAATGGTTGAGCTGACGCCTCGATATTTGCATTCTACTGCTACATTGTGTCTTAATCACTGCAGACAGTGGCTAATTTCAGCCGTTTAGTCATTGTTTTGCTTAGATTGTATTCTAAATTGTGTTTGCACAATACAGCACATGGATTTTGTATCAGTTGTATATAGTATAGTAGTCAACCTGCTGCGTGGTTTTCAAATAGTATCCCATAGAGATTGAGTACAGAAGATACAGTAGATGTTGGAATTGTTCACTGGCAAGAGAGGAATTGCAGTAGATTGCAGTCAGAGGCAGCCTTCTCTCTGGAGGATTACAAGACAGATCATGGAAACTTTTTTCATCTTTCCTTCTGATAAATAGTGAGTCCACGTGAAATAACATTTCACTGAATGCATAGAGGCAGTTTTTTTTTTACTTTGGCTTGGATGTATTCTTTAAAAATGGCTAACCCAGTACATTGCATGGTTATTTTTCTTACATTTGTAAGACTGGAGCATTCACTGACTACTATTTTTTCACCAGATATAATGGAACAGTGTTTCAGGGTTCCAAATTTCCTGAGTAAATTTTTTTTTATTCAGTTAGAGAATATAACTTATAAAAATGTTCAATTCTCTAGCACACGGAAGCAATGGGTCCAATTATTATATGGATTAATATTAAAGCGATAATCATAATGGTAGACAAACGAGAATATCACCAGACTGCAGCCCATTTTCAGCTCTATGGGGCATTTTAGGATGTTTCAACTCGTTGTTTTTCTGACCCACAAAGTGAATTCACACTCATGTGTCCTATCATCTGTCCTTTTTTTTAGCAAAAAGTTCTAAAGTTAGTGGCCAGCTGGTGACTATAGTGGAGGATTTAGCCGCTAAAGAGATTTCTCATTATTTATTTATTTAATTTAAAATTTTTAAAAAACAACAACAAAATTGTGTTTTTTCTTTCTTTTTTTTCTTTTCTTTTCTGTAACAGTAAATGTGTATCTGTGTATCTGAATCTGAATCTGATGAAAATGGGGGCGGGACCTGATAAGCCTTTGGCTTCTTCCGTCACCCTTCGGACAACACAAAGTAAGATGTATGATGTGAAAGAGACAATTGTCAAACAGGAATCATAATCTGAGAGAGATAATGCAGTAATATAATAATTAAAGTCCCAGTGAACCAACACAGGTGTTTTCGGTTATTCAGGCGACCTTCACTCATTTTATATCCGGTGGAGCTCAGTGGTGTAACTCCAATCCTTAACAAAAGTTCAATTTACAAAAACCGAAGTTTAGAAAAGTCTCTACAAGTAATTGTCCTGAAATCAAAATCCTACTTGAGGGAAAAGTCTGATTGTGTCATTGTCTGTGTACTCTAGGCAGTGTGGTGTGAAAACAGTTTTCCATAGAGGAGCTTTAATTTGGCTCAAAGGCTCAGCATCAGTGGACAAAAAGGTCATTCTCCCTCACACATAGACAGTGTTCAAGTTTTGAGATGCATACTTAATGGGAAGAACAAAGTCTTAACACACTCTGTACGTCATTCATTTTACTTTGTAGAGACAGTCACATAATAAGTGCAGGGGAGTTAGAAATCTGTTTTACACAAGAGGGCCGTTTGGTTGTCAACCTGCCATGATAAGCATTGTACAGGCATGATGGACAGATAGTTTTTACCCTGCCATTACTGTGACAGCGACAGCTAATCACGACACATTGGCTTTGACTGGGGATCAACCATTATATTGTAACTTAGGCACATAGAATTTCCTGCATATTTAAAGCTATTAAAGGTGTTAACGTTTAAAGTGTGTTGGCAGGTTAATGCTTTTATATTTAAAAACATTCCCTCGTTAATTTCTGCCCCAGCTCTGGTGACAGATAAGCTCTGGTGTCAGCTCAAACAACGTTTTAAGTCAGCATAATTGCGGGTGTAAATGAATGGCCTGTTTCAATCAGAAGTCTGTGTGTGGATGTGTGTGCGTGTGTGTGTGTGTGTGTGTCTGTCTGTCTGTCTTATGATTAACTGTTGTATCCCCAATGTATATTGATCTTGCCAGTGGAAGACAGATCGCTGTCTAACAACAGAGACAGAAAAATCAACAGTGGATCACTGTTTCCCTCTCATTCTTTCCTTTCCCTCTGGCTCACTCACTCTCACCGTTTTATCTTGCTGGTTGGCAGTGGTTCATTTAATTACCATTGGATTATCTCTGGCATTTGGCCTCTTGAGCCCATTACCAACATTGCAAAGTCCTCCGACAACCACACAAATCTGTTGCTAAACTAAAACAATCTATTGAAGACACCGAATCGTCTTGTTTGCTTCATTAGGACATGAGAAAGAAGCAATGTCATATGATCTACTTAGTGTGCGTGTGCGTGTGTGTGTGTGTGTGTGTGTGTGCCCACATGCGGCTTCGGACACGCTAAGGATATGTGGAAGTGATGCATGGATGGGAGTGGGACGCATTCTGTCTTGACTTACAATGATGATAATCGGTTATTGTGTGGCAAGCTTGATTAGTAAAGAGCCAGTGTGAACACAAACCAAACCGGAACTCAAAGGCAACAGTACAATTGGTATTCTTAGCCAAATGGTCCAAAGTGCAGGTTCGAAAGTAAAACATTTGCCAAGACTTTAAGAATTGCCCTAACTGGAACTAAAGTACCTAGTGTATGCAGAATCATAGTTACTGTAAATCCAGATTTATTTCAGCAGTTTCCGCCATCATTCTAGGCTCCAAATCCAGACCTGCCCCTGGCAAACTTAAATGTGCTCAGTCTGTTGGTATGGACACGATCCAATGGAGCTCATTAACTATGTGGGAAAATTCGGAGCTGCCAATCAAATTGTTCTATCTGTTATTGGCAGGTCAGAGCCCTATTTATGGGGCTCTGGGTCGGGCGTAACTGGATGACGACAGTGCTGTGCATGCGTCGTCGAAGCCATGATAGTAAACAAAGATGGCTGCGGATATGTTGTTTGAGTTTAAAACGGCTTTGGCCTCGACACTTAACGATTTGGAAGACGGCACTCAAATCTTTCATTAGCAAGAAAAAAGAATGTTCTGTTTTGCCGACCAACCACGGCAAAGGTTAATTTACCGGTTAACCCCGCTGTTCGCTAAACGAACGGGGCTGAATACGTAACCTTGTTCATTTCTCTTATTGGTCGTGGTGCTATCCAATTGCATGCAGTGGTATTTGAAAAACACGTGCGGGTGCCGCCCCTTGAGTTGGGAAGGCCTATTGCTTGTCGTGGCCAGACCCTACATCGTTCTAGATATGGGTCTGGATTTCCAGGCTACCATCATTCAGAATTAACATAATCACATTTTGTCACTAGAGTTTAGAACAAGTAATGAATGTCTGGTGTTGTTACACTTGGTCTGCAGAAATGCTCAAAAACAAAACCTATCAGCTTAGCCCATTCTTGAGTATTAGTCTTATGTAGCCTGGTGCTACCAGACCATCGTACTTAATTTCATTTGGTCTGGAACTGCTCTATTTGGCAAACGTTCACTCACTTAGAGGCGGGTGTCTGTTGAAGTTTAAAACTATTGGATCTGCCCAGTGCCACTCTGGATCAGCCAACCAATCGCATAACGTTTGGTCGCAGCATTCAACTGAAACTGGAGCGCGACTTCGAAGTCATCGTTCTCAGCCACTCGCTCTGTTCGCTGATTGGACGGCCGAAAATTTTCCTGAGCTCAAACACGTGAATTCACCGCAGCCCCAGACTGACTACTTGACTTCTAAAGGGAAAATGAAATTTGGGCAGAAGTAGGTAGGCGGGCGGAGCCAGGCTAAGTCTTATGGCAGAGGAGGAAGAAAATGGACATTCTTCCCTCTTCTTCAGTGGTCTTGCTGATGGCTGAAGGGCAGGTCGGTGAATAGCAGTGCAGTTGGGAAAGATACAGGAAGTCAACTGGCTAAGTAATTCGACTGATAGCTAATGAGGATGAATGTTTGCCTTTATAGCCTCGCTCTCTCCCTCACTGCTCCTGCTGGCCCCCACAGATAGGCCTCACTACATTTATCTTCTCACACTGACACCTTTTAACACAATGTTACATAGAGCATAGTGAGTAGAATATAAAAAAGGGGGGAGGGAGGGAGGGAGACACTCTGTCATTAGGAACAAACATGGACGAGTGCAGCTCTCACCTCAAATGCCCTCCTTCTCTTCTTCTTTACTTTGCAAGCAGAACATTGAAAGAAGGAGGGATGAGAAGGTTGAAAGAGCAAGACTACGAGAGAGATTACATCGGCTGGTTTGGGCCGGTTTATGTGTGTTTGGCCAAGGAGGACACTGATAACAGAGACAGCAGTTAACTCACACTTCTACAGGGAGATAGCAATATACTGTAAATATACTTACACCAAATGCATGCTCTCACCATTAGTGGAACAATGCCAAGGGGAATGACCCAAAGGTAAAAAAAATAAAAGATATGTTGAATATGACTAAACCCATTACCAGCCATGGCCTCTTTTATTTATTTTTTGTTCTACTGAAAAGTGTGGACAGTAGATTACATTCATCCAAACAAAGTTGATTAAGCCTATCAGCTCCGCAAAACTCTCTCTGTATTTTGAAGTATAGTGCAGTGAAGGTCTGCTGTGTGTGTCCCGCTCCTCACTCATTTCAAGCTTTGGTCGCAGCAGCCAATCAAAACAGAGGGAGGTGGGGTTTAGCCGGAGACTAGCCTACTTCATGCCGCTTCATACAGTGAGAGAGATATGCGAGTCACAGACAGACACACAGACAGACGTTTCTTGCTTTATAGTTAGATGGTAGTGTTTACCCACCCCTTCCCTCCTCGATACTGGCGGAGGAGCTCCATAAAATCCCAACAAGCGGCAAATCATTGTTTCAGTTGTTGATTCTACTGTTGAGATAAAAACCTTGATGTATAGCAGAAGGTATAATCCATGTGCGATCACGGATCATGTACAGCATATCTGCCCCGACAGTGTTGTTGTAATATCTCCAAATTCCTCATAAGGGCAACAGAAGTTACGCTCTATAGCTTTAAGCACATTGTATTTTAATAGAAACAAGAGAAAACACTCCAACAAGATGAATACACAGCAAGACAGAAGGTCAAAAACAGTACCGCAAAGTCAGTGAGGAACCATGAGCTCTGTCATGCCCTTTAGGTGCTTTGTTTTATGGGAACTACACTTGTAAATAAGCCCATACAAAACACCTTATTCATTATAAAGGGGTTAACCTTTGTTAACCTGTCAAAATAGGAAAAATATTAGTGTTTACTATGCAATACATGTGTTCCATTGAATTGTGACAAAGTACCTGCAAGAACAATACCAGGGGCCTCATTTATAAAGCTTTGCGTGGGATTCACGTGGAAGCTGGCGTACGGAAGAAATGTAGGATGTACGTGCGAACAAAAATATTCGGATTTATAAAACAGTGCGCACTCACGTCCTACGCCTGTTTCCCTTTATAAATCACAATCCACTCTAAATGTGGCGCAGCCTTTGCGGGCTTCACGTAACGCCCATATTTACCCATACATAGTCATTGACACGCCCAAATTAATATCATTTACTGAGTGCATGAAGGCGGTAGTGGCAATCGCCGAATGAAAGGGAAATGGAAAAATAGACTCCACACGGTGTGGATCACTGCGGTCACGCCGAAGTACCCGTTGGAGAAGTGGCGACCAGGGAAAATTTAGTTTGGTGGCACAGTGTGAGGGTAAAGGCGTCAGAGTGCAGCCTGTGGCGATCTCTGTGAACGCTGTGGTCGAAATAAAAAGAAGCGATCCGACATAAAAGTGGACGCAAAAAAGTGCATATCCTCACACAGCAGTGTTTGTGCCACGAGCGGGGGACATTGAGACCCCCCATGAGATACAGATTCGGAGAATTCATCTCGGTGCAGTGACGGGCGGCGGAGGGTTAATAATAAACTTCACAGTCCCTTTCAAAACACAGTTACGACGTGCTTAAACACAAAGAAAAACACATAGATAAAACGGACTAAAAGCCGCGAAAAATTAGCACAGTAGGCTATGTAATGTACAGTAGGCTTATGATTAGTGTGTGGAACTGTGTACTCCTGTCTGCCTGACTGAGGCATCGAGAACAGCGTCAGTGTAAAAGTAATAGGCTGTATTCCACCTCAATATTACCAGAATGAATCCAATAACATGCAGATAGGTTATTCTTTAATAGCCATAACTGCAGAGCTTATTCAAACGTTTTTTTTTGCACTCATATATCTCCGTTTGTAGGCTATTTAAGATCCTAATTCGTTTAGTTTTTGTTGGTATCACTCCATGGAAAAATCCGTGGAGGAATTGTTTTTATTAGTTGTAAGAATGGCTTCATCCGTTTTGCAAAGGAACTCCCTATATGATAGACCTACATGGCTTATAATAATAGGCCTATATCTGGATTCATTTTACACAAACACATTCGTTCTCGCACTTCATACATGTGCCGACGGAGTCGCCGTTTCTCTTTTCTCCACTTTCTGTGCGTACGCATGGGTCAGAGTTTGCGTGGAGGACCGCACTCTTCCCGTCAAGTTTGTTTTTTATAAATCCCAATATTTGCTTAGAAATTGGCGTGCGCCCTCTTCTGGGCGTACGCAAGCTTTATAAATGAGGCCCCAGGACCCTGACACAGAAAAATAAATGGTAATATTCACACCTTTGCTTTTCCTACTGTGACAGTGTTTTGGCATCTGTTAATCCTTCAGAGCCTTTTAATAGCACAAAAGCACACACTGCGACGCAGATCCCTGTGTACTACGAAGTACAAATGCAGCACCATGTTCTTTCATTCTGACATGTAGGAAGGCCGACTGTTTTCCCCATAATTTAACTTTTGGTTTGAGATAGAGTAGGACGTGTTGCCTTGGTATAATGAGTGTCTGATCAAACCAGAGAGTGGCACTGCGAAATTCATTTGGGAGTCCTTGCGAAGTATACGTGACGCTGGATGGATGTTGTTGATGTAGTGCTTTCTTTGCATGTGAAAAAGCAGATAGCTTGCTTCATATTTTTCATCAGTCAGATGTGCAAATAAAAAAAAAGTACATTTACTTTGCCTTTTGGTCGAAACATTTGGTGATCACAAATGTTTATGGATCTTATTCCTATGTCTTCACCTTTAAAAATATGTTCAACGCCATAAATAAACCTGGTATAAATGTATATGAAGAGCACATCACACCAAGAGAGTGTGTGGAAAAAGAATCAAAATGTATTTCATTATCATGTAGTTGTAAAAAACATCCAAAGGGCTTCAACTGAGAAATAGACTGCACCTAGAAATGGCTTAACACCTGAGATGTATGAGGCCAGAGTGCATGAGCCTCTAACAAAAGAAACAGAAAAAAAAAAACTCTAACCAAACTAAATTAGACTTCAGGCAAAGCAGCACTGGCCAGGCTGTGTGGGCCCTTTGGTCAAAACAAATGAATAGTGGGCTTCTCTCTTGAGGATGAAATGTCTCAGTTGGAAAGCCCTGTCAGAACAGGGGGCCAATCAATAGCTGCTATGATGTATCGGCGCTGCTGTGACACTGGCGGCCTGAGCAAGTAATATAATGTAATGTATGGATTAACATCTTTCTGTCCCGGTAGACCTGCAAGACCTGGCATTTATCTCTCTGACTTAAGGGCCAGAGACACTGGGGCAGGGACTGTCCTGCTTCACATATTACCCCCGTTTTATTAAAATGAGCTCAGGGATCTACGGCAAAGATCTTCAGTCATACATCTATCTGTATAATACTATACAGTGTCTCTTGTGGCGTCCTCCTCCTCCTCTATATGTGCAGGTTGCATTGGCGGCAGGAGTGATGGATGACTTTACCCAGCAGGGATTCAGCATGCAATATTATCACGGAGCAGGTATTAGCATGGAGCCTCTCGGTCCCTTCTCGCCCCAATCGATTTGGGTTTGCTGTCTGACCCTAACCTCTTAAAGGGGACATTCAGACTGGAGAAGTAGAAGCCATTGTGCAAGCTCTGGGGATCAACTTTGCCCTAAAGCTCCTGGTCCTTCATCATCCTTATTCATCCATTGGCTGCCCTCCACACCTCCTTTCTGTTTCTCTTTTAGCTTCAGAGCCCCCGCGGTCAACCCCCTCCTGCTGCAGTTTTAGAGCAATAGCTAAATATTAATGCCAGAGAAAGAACAACGATAAATCCTCAAAAATTACCCCGCCCCAAAAGATATATACCATAAGGCATAAGCTGTTATCCCACAGCTGAAAAATTTGCCAATTCTCTCCCCAAATGAGTTCATCCCCGAGAGGCATTCTTTCTGTTGTCATGAATTTTAATGGGAACGCGGGGACATCGTAGGGCGTGTTGATAATACGGATAAGGAAAAAACAAAAGTGCTTTTCTGTTTTTCTTTTTGGGAGTGCACTTGTCTGAAAAAAAATTATTTGTATCCTCACTTCTGGCACACGTAAACAAATGAGAACAGGCTGTTTCCATTAACTCGTATGCAAAAAGCACTTTCCGAGGCCTTATTTTCAGTGCTGCCGGATCGACGCTGCTCCTGTTTCTAAGGTGATTAGAGAGTTAGGAATCCCCAACATCATTTGCGAGCATGTGCGGGTTCCATTCACCGTTGACACGCGCGTTTCTCTAATCCACTAATTATTTAGGATTGGAGGGGGAAAAAACCCCAAACTGCATGTGGCAAGACATCAAGCTTAACAAAAGTTCAATCAGATAGACAACTTTTCCTACTGTATGTTTGCCTTGGTTTTTGTTTTGTAATTAATTTCCCTGCTGCCAACCACACCAGCTCACTGTGAGCATTTTCCTTATCCATTAATATAGCCAATCACCTCTGCTAACAATTAGTTTTTTCACATCTAAATGCCAACTTAAATCAATTTGAATATTAATTGTCGTTTGAACGCCTGCCTCACTTTCCACCAAACAGCTCAGATTCTTTGGTGTATAGATCTTTACTTACCATGGCTAGACGCACATCAAAACACGACGCACGGAGATGGAGGGATTTAAGTAGCTTACAATCAGGGCTGTCACCTTTTATTCAAGACATGGTTAAAAATGTAATATTCAAACTGTAAAGACCTGTTTAAATGAATAGTGTTCGGTCTCTAAGCATAACAGACCTTTTCGAAGTTGTTTGCCTTGTGGTCCTGCAGAGCTTAACCTGTTGTGAGACCTAGTGGCCTGAAAGCTCTTGATCAGTGAACTGAGATAATACATAATAGCGAAAGAGGACACAAAGATAGGAGCAGCTCCACACAATATCCTCACGGAACTTAAGATTTATTGCCGGAGGGGTGAGGGGCGATTGGGTTGTGAAATTAAAATGAATACTTTAAAAAAGGGGGCTCAAGGTCTAAGCTATTGATTGTGTGTTCCCAAAGCAGCACTTAGGCGCACACGCACACTGCTTCTTAATGTTGTCTGTCTGTGGTGCTGTAGATGATGCTCGATAACACTGTAATGTGCTGTAAGCCGTGCTATATATTACAATGGTGTAAACAGTGTGAGCCATACAAAGGGAAATAAAGTATGGATGTAATATCAATGTACAGTCAACAGCCTGAGATTTCAACTGGCTAGCTTTCATGTTTTTCAAGTTTAAGAAAGTTAACTATAATCACACAGATTTTTTTTAAACGCATAAACTGAAAAACCTTGATCAGGAAAGTTGAAGTATTAACCAGCGGAGATTAATAGAGTTGGTGTGAGAGGAGGGAGAGGATAACGATTATCAACCAATTGAGAAAATCAAATGTTCATTTAAAAAAAATAAAAATGTTGCGTACATATGTGTTGATTTAGTTTGTTTTGTTTGTTTTCCTACTGTGAAATCTACTCGTCTTGTGTCAATTATCAAAACGAGAATTTGTTTTGGGTTCCTCCTGCAGGGAGCTTGCTCTCCTTTACAAATGTTACGTCACGCTTGTTAATCTTCAATTATTTTATAGGATTAAAGCTATGATGCTTTTGGGAAACAATACATAAGCCCGGAGACATTTTGTCACGATTTTTGTTTTGCGTTTTCCAAAAACCAAGCTGTATTTTCTCGACTAATACTTAGGCAAGGCCCTCATGTTCTTAAAGGTCACAACTGAATTTCTGTGTTGCAGTAGTACTGTGAAGGACATGGACAGAGATCGGTCACAAGTGCAGCGCAAAGGGCATGTACTTGTCTGTCAGGTTTCCCAGGGGGGGCACATTGTGCGTGTGACCCAGCGGCCAGAGGTCTACCCGCGTTACTGGCAAGTAGAGAGCCCTCAGCCCTGGTCCCTGCATCTGTGGATGATTTTTGCAGTTGGATTTTTGCCTTTGATCATTCTGTGCATCCACATCTCTCTAAACTATTCTATTCCCCAATACATGAAATAAGTAAATTTGGACCGTGTGTGTGTGTGTGTGTGTGTGTGTGTGTGTGTGTGTGTGTGTGTGTGAGTGTGAGTGAATGGCGGGTGCTTTGGTTTATACTGACATATAAAAAACACTTTCTTGAGATCTCTGCAGAAATTTCTCTGAAACTGATGTGATTTAAAGTCAGGGCCCGTCATCTCTCATCTCATCATCTTGTTCTGCCGCTAATGATATACGCCTCGCAGGGAGAAGAAGACTCACACATAAACAAAGGCTTTTAAATAACAATGAGAGGGAAACGCCGCTCAGACTATAACGCTGAATGAAAGCAAGCTGCCGTCTCACATTTTGAGAATAAACCATATTTTATTTACATGCTTAAAATTCACACACACACACACACACACTCGCACACACACACACAGACATGCACACACACAGACACATCAATGCAACGTGTATACTGCCACTCATTATATGTTAAGTCTTTAAAACATTTAGTATTAGGCCCAACTACACCTCTCCGACTGGGTTTGGCTGAAGCAGGTAAACCTTGTATTAAGCACCGTTCAGGAAACACAGGGTGTTCTGGTCTGCCTGCCGTGAAACGTTCCTGGGGAAAATCGGAACCATGCGGAGGCATTAATAATAACTATGTAAAAATGGCATTCTTTTCCCCTGATGGTCTCGTTTGTGGTTACACGTCAGAGGAAAAATTAGACGGTTCTAGACACATTTAAAAGTTACTGGTAGGAGGTTTAATATGAGCCATTTTAATCACACTTCTTGCAACACCAGTCATTGCTCCAGGTATGAAGACAGGGAGAAAGGGTGGTGATGCAAACCAAGGATAAATTAATTTAGATACCGCCCATACATTAAAGGAGAACAATGCAGATATCTTCGAGCAGCTAATTTGATCCATGGAGAAGTAAGCCATGATAAGGCGTCAAACCTATCAACCGTCTCCAATTGGTTTCCTTTGTCTAATCCTTTTGAAGGGGAAGACATGACACAATCATGACAAGACAATGCCCTTTCTTCTTGAAATTAAACACTTTTCAACTCCAAATTTGAACGTTTTATCACATAAGAATTTCCAACCGCCATGTTATAGGATGACTTAAGCACCTCATCGCTTTGTCCAACTCACTGGTTGCTTATTTGGAAGCTGTGTCATTATATAGACAACAACACAAAATGACAAAACAGTAGTGATTACAGGAGTGGGAATGAACATACAGTATGTGTATAGCACCATTTCAGGTGGAGCAATGTTTTTTAATTGAGAAACTCGAGATCAAACACTGATTGTCATTTTCGATTAGAATTATTTCTTGCACAATCACCGTAGGAGTACAAGTGTGACAAACTTACTGTAGACCCATCATTTCTGGTGGTGTGATTGTGTGTTCAGCACTTAAATGTTTAAAAAGGTTTTTGGTTTCCAATTTTTTTCCATAACATTCTCAAAGCAACATGGGGAGTCTAAGGCCTGGAGCACACATCCTACGTCTACCTCTGCTGCAGCACTGCTTTTAAAAGCTCTGTCTTTTCTACATAGAATTTGTATAGATAATTTCCATTAATATGAAGTTGTCTAATGTCATTTTATGATGCATATTATTAACATTGAGTTTCGACAGTAATCCTAGTGCCTCGTTGCCTGACTTTCAACAGAGTATTTCTCCATCAATTAAAGCAGAGAGACTCGAGAGAGAAGTGCGTCTCCACGAAAAAAAATAGGCGAGCTTCCTGAGGTAAAGTGAAGTGTCGCTGCAGAAGCGCCTCTGACGGCTGTCGGCAGCGCGTCCGAGGTTGAATGTATGCCGCTGTGGTGTTAACACGGTCGCCGAAAAATAAATGAGACGCAGACGCGCAGTAGAGGTAGGATGTGTGTGTTCCAGGGGTAATGACAGTCATATCTGTTAATGAGGCCACCACAGTGATGATGAAGTTCTGTTTCAGTTGTTCACACAGCTGTGTATCTCCTGTTATTTTTAATTTCACCCCAAGAGAAAAATACGTAGGTGTGACTAGATTGTGAGAATAGAGTTATAGTGATTAAAACTTTACATAATTGATATATGAATGTACTGCTTCATACCTGAAATACAGAACTACTTAGTACTACTCTTAGTTTACTCCTGTTCTATTAAAAAAACTGCAGAGAGCATGACAAAATAAGCTTTTAAGGAAAAAGTTAGCAAACGTGACAACTCTTTCCATGACTAAACTCTTTTCTACACTTCCTGTTTTTGCTCAATTGACAGTTTTCTCTTAATATTGCTACATCTATCAAACTTGAGAAGTATGTTTGGGCAAGCAGACATGATTCTCTTTTAACATCGCCAGAGAAAATGCTAGTGGGATGAAGACTCACTAGTGATTGCGCCAAAAGTCACACTATCTCTGACAACTTTGTTTTGGGGCTGAAGGTTTGTAACTTATTACTAGCTCAAAAGCTTTGCCGGTGTTAGCGTCTGTGATTCCATGCTGTTACATGTGGCCATGATGATTTTTGTTGGTGTGTGTGTGTGTGTGTGTGTGTGTGTGTGTGTGTGTGCCCTTCCCTTAAGCCTGCTACATACTCCGCGAGAAGAAAGAACAAACTTCTTGCTGACAGAGCTGCGAGAAGTTCTTTCTGGTGTGACATTTCATAGTTCACGAGAACTCAACTGCCGAACTCCTCACCGTGGCACACGTCACGCTCTGTTACCGACTTCAGACTGACCAATCACACGATAGTTCTCGGACAAGCTGCGAGAAGAAAGTTCGGCTCGGACGATGTGTCTAGAACAAGCTGCAAGAACAGCTGAACAAGAGCTGTCACCAAGAATTTTGTTCTTTCTTCTCGCGGGGTATGTAGCAGGCCTTAGTTTGCCACTGATTGAGTGAGCTCAGGTGTGCTGAGCCACTCAATCAAACAAAGGTGTGGTCAATTAGCTCTGCTTATATACTGCCCCCAGGAGCGGGCAGTATATAAGCAGGAGAACTTGTGACTTCATGGTCTCCCTTTGTGCCGGTTTGCAGCAGACCATGCTGTGGGTGGTTTTTCCGGTGTGCTGGTGTCTGTGTGGCTTTTGCCTTTTCATCTTTTAAAGGGGGGTAGTGGTGGGGTTTGTGTTTTAAGTTAGATTAGATTTCAATTCATCATTCAATTATTGTGTTGTTAATGTTAATAAATTGGGTGAAGTATTCAAACAACTGTCTTCCATTCTTCCTTCAATCCACATCAAGTGTTACTCCTATGTCCACATCGGGACATGACACATGCCAATACAATCAAATTGAATTGAATTGTGCTTACTACAAGCCTCATGTGCCATCGCATGTGGAACAACCTTCCATGTCTAATATGACGTTTTCTCTCGAATATTTCACAAGAATGACAAAAGAACCAACAAAAAAGCTGTATTACAAAGTGAGATTAAAGCAGGCTTCTTAGTTTTCAAAGGTTTCCATGTGTCTCCTTTTTATGAATTAGTAGGCCAGTTGATTTGAGCCTGGCCTTCATCAGGGAGCATCTGTGCATATCCATGCAGTGTGTAATAACCTCACCAATCTTAATCAATGACACGACAACCAAACCCGCTGATTGTTTTTTTGTTTTTTTGCTGTATCGAAAAAATGCTCACCCCAGTGCCCAGTTGTTTTTCGAATGTCTTCCGGTGGGCAGGCGGACTGACAGAGGGGGTGTTACAATGAGACAAGGGGGCCCGACAGCTGCCGTGGGATCTCTATACAAAACCAGTGAGAAAGAGGCAACTGCTCCTGCGGTCTGATTAGAGCAGCCACAGGGGAGCACAGCGAGCAGACTTAATTAAAACTCATCTATAGATGGAAAACGCAGCGGAAAAAATGCCATCTTGTTTTGGGCTGCTGGCAGCTCCGTGGTTCTAGAAGATATGTGTACCTAATCACAGTTTCGGTGGAGTGGGGGTTTAAAGATGAGCTCACTATTAGCCCACTGACTAATGCAAAAATTATCTCAATTAGCATGTGCTGTGGTGGCCTCCTGGACTACAACCCAGATTCAAACACAAGAATGCTTTAGCGGACAAATAAGACATTTCTTTGGGTTTTCTTACTCTTCTCTCTTCTCTCTCATCCCTCATCTCCCACTGTGTCGGCACAACTCTGATCAAAGTAAACACGCATTAAGACATTTCTCGCGTCTGCAACAATAGCTACAGAGCACACCTCTATACCAGAATAGAAGAAGTCTCTTCTCCGTACGCCTCATCCATGTTTTCCCTTTCATCCCGCTCTTCTGCCCAGGCATCTAAATGACAGCGCACCGCTGCAATGGAGCCCATCTCTAACAGCCATTAAAAATAATGAGATGGCCATTTTCACCGCCTGTTACTTGAAAACAATCCATATCACCCAGGGGGCCCACTGGCAGAGACTGAGGGAGGGAGCCAAGCGGAAGGTAACAATTGCTGAGAGGAGATTTACCCAATAACCCTTTTCTTGTCCTTGGCTGGACTGCTGAGCTGGTCTGCTGCAGTGAACCTATCCAAAGGACAGAGGGGCTGCTGGGTAGACAGTAAACATCCGAGATACTCATAGATAGTATATAAAGGAGATACTACTGGAAGATACTTCGACTACACAATCTGATTTAGTCCAAGAGAAGCATTTGGCACAGCTGTTTTTGTTTGTTATTCTCCAATTATAGATACTGAATGTCTGTGTTTGTAATGGCTTCTTTTGAGTCACATGCATAATACAGTATTTGCATGGGTCATAAAAACATATGTGATTTGTAATGCCTGTTAAAGAAATTGTAGCATTAATGCAGCGGAATGTGGCATTGAGAGCTGCCTTTTTATGAAAAGTAAAGCTATATGTCTATGTCAGTCTGACATTTAAAATAGCTGCATAACACCACAATAATTCAATTGTTAATTATCACTTGCTGGTTCTTGTGAAAATGAGTGTTTTACAATGGAAAATACATCACCTCTGATTTCTTCCCTGATCAAATACAAAGGAGTGATTTGATTAACGTGTGTGTGTGTGTGTGTGTGTGTGTGTGTGTGTGTGTGTGTGTGTGTGTGTGTGTGTGTGTGTGTGTGTGTGTGTGTGTGTGTGTGTGTGTGTGTGTGTGTGTGTGTGTGTGTGTGTGTGTGTGTGTGTGTGTGTGTGTGTGTGTGTGTGTGTGTGTGTGTGTGTGTGTGATGTGTTGCCAAGGGCAATGTGTCATCTCACCAAGTCCATGAATAACTAACAGGAATTTTGTATATTTTCACGATTGCATGCACACTCCAGTAACAGTAGAGGCTGTGTATTCCAATTGTTTATATAACTGATACATATAAATAATGTTTATCTCACAAACAGATCAGGGGTTGAAGCTGCAGGTGAGTGGAGGCGTTTACTCTTTGGATGCAAATGCCATCTGTGTTAATATACAGCTCGGTAGGAAGATTTAAACCATAAATTATCACTGCTACGATACCATAATGTGTGTGTGTTTCTTATCAGGTAGTGTCATGCATTCATTACTTACTCAAAGTAATCATGTCTGTCCTTGTGATGGAAAGAAAGTCAACATGTAGTCAATAATGGAGGAAAACTTAAGTAACAAAACATTGAGACCAATTTGCCGTTCTTAAGGTTTTGTTGTATCATATTTTCGACAGGGATGGGCAAAGTGCAGGAGTGGCATGAAGTATGTGTATCAGCAAGCACAGACAAGCCTAAGAATAGCATACATATATCATGTATCTCTACTCTATCATACTAACATTACAGTTCAGATCAGATCAGTACCATATATAAAATAAAGTCAGAACATAGTGGTGTAAAGAATGGAAAAGGAGAGCTTGAGAAGGAAGTTCAAATCCGGTTAACTTTCTGACCGCAAAGGACCTGGCCAATTGTGTGTGCCTTTCAAGATGGTTGGTTTCAAGAAGTGACTGCACCCGAAAATAATGAAGAACAAAGAACAAATTAATAAATAAATAAATGTGCCTTTGCCTTGTAGTTAAGGAGTTCGACTTTTGAGCGCTTTCTGCATGCTTCCTTTTTGACATTTTTATTTCAAAATAAGACTTCCATGTTGTCCAGCCAGACACCAATGGGTAAATTCTGCGCCCAGCTCATCAGTAGCCTCACACTGGACTTTCTTCCATATCCCCCATGCTGCAAAAAAAAGATGCTGATCAAAAGTTACTTCAGTGACCTGCAGCTTTACAAGATTTCAGAACTGGCTTGGAAACAGATGTAAGTGGGAATAGCATTTCCCCCAGTGCCGTCTGTTAACAGCCTTTGAAGTCCTACTGATTACACAGGGCAGATGCCAGGTGGGTTGCCTCAGTCAGGACCGACCTGATCGGCATCCACCAAACTGTGTGATTACTGAAGAGCCAGTGGTCTGAGGGAGAATGAAGATCACTCCAAATCAAGAAGCCTGTCACTCCAGAAAAGAGGGGAGGTTTGTCTGCTTCTCCCTTCAGCTGATTGGAAGACAAGTCTGGCAGGACAACCAATAAGAAGGAGAGGAAGGGAGTACAATGACACATGTACAGTGAAGTTCTGTACACTTGACATCTACAGTATTTTATGTCTTTTGATGTCTATTTTATGAATTTATCCTGTTTTTGGTTTTTTTGGGAGGGGGGGGGGGGGTTACTCGTCGACAATTGTCATATTGTGTATGGACTGTGAAACCCACTGAGGCAAATGGCTATTTGTTATATTCGGCTATATGAAGAAAACTGATTTAATTTGGTTTTTGAGCAGATCTCTCTGTCAGGTCAATGGAACAGTCTTGAAGCATGGACAATCCTTTGTGACTAAATATCTCTGATGTTCACACATAACATGCTGTCAAACAGCTCTCCAAAAAAAAAGAAAATATGGGGCCAGAGAGGACACATTTTGGTTGAAAAACTCAATGGTCTTCTTGATAATAATGCCTGTGTAGGTGCTGTTTTCCTGGACCTTAAAGAGGACCTATGATGCTTTTTGACTTTTATGACCTATAAACGTTGTTATGATGATTCATAGTCATGCTTAACCATACTAAATTATCAAATAATGACTTACATGCATTTCGACGTATTCCCTGCTGACCGTCTGGGGTGTCTGTGCAGAGCACTAAACACTATTCTAGCCAGTCGAGAAGTCACGTCTTCAAAGCGGTCTACCCTTTCATAATTGGTGACGTCGCATAAAAATTGGTGATGTGACCACGCGGATGTTTCCATGTATGGTAATGCTGTCACTTCCCTGTTCGCGTCTGCCTCGCGCCCTTATAGGTCCATGCTCGCGCTTCCCGCCACTGAAAGTGTTTCGGAAGGAAGGTAACCAATCACAACGGAGTGGGGTTTGCAGGAGGGGGGGGGGGAGGGTAGCGGAGATGGCCGATGCACAGGCGGAGGGAGCGGAGATTGCCGAAGCACACACACTCAAGTGTTGACAGGATGTGCTGGATCGCCAAAATAAGAGAAAGAGCTTCCCGAAAATCTACATAGTTTTTTGTGATGTGATTCGTGTCAGGTTGCTCTATAGCAGTGTAAAACAAGAAATTAAGACCAGAAAAGTAGTATAATAGGTCCTCTTTAAGAGGGCTTTTGATACTGTCAACCATAGTGTTCTTATCTCAAAATTAAAGCGGCAACGAGTAACTTTTAAATATCTTTTAAACAGCCTCATGTTTCCTCTCATAATCATAAATTACATTTAACAGCAAACGAGACCATCAGTGCAAAGAAAGACGTTTTTATATAGTTTTTATTACTGCATTTGATCTGGTCGCACACCCAGTCCGATTTTCGGCTTGCTCGTGCATGCTCTATGGTCACATATCCGTATTGGTCGCAGATTTCAGTGTGGCGCAGGAACGCGATTTGAGGAGCCTATCACTCCAGGTGAGGGAAGGGGATAGGGAGACCAGATCCCAATTCACCAGATGTGGGACAAAGACTACGTTTGTGCGGGACAATGCGGGACAAAGTGCCGTTTTTTTAGCAAAATAAACTCGTGTCACCACCGGTAATGCCAGAGACATGGCTTTCTATATTAAAAAAACACTATCTTTAGATCAGCGCGCAGCAGTTAAGTTAGCTACTGTTAAACAAAGAGCATTAAGGCTGCGGCTTCACATTAAAAGCATTTCACTGGCTTCACATTAGCATTTCACTTGACAAACGTGAGTTGGCTTTTATTTTGAAGTAACAGGAAAGTGAACGCTGAAGCACTGCAACACCTTCACAGAGCCACTGAGCCCAGCAGCCCGATACACACACACAGACAAACGGAGACTGCTGTCTCCTCACAGCTATCGGATAAATGCCAGATTATAAAACACGCATTTAAAAAGGGGGGCTCACTTTCAATAACAATGCGGGACAACGTCTCAATTTGCGGGACGTGTGAAAAGTAATGGAAATGCGATCTGGTCATCCTAGAAGGGGAGCGGGAGCCTTGTTTGAGACAGTTAGGCTATTTGTCGTCATAATGACTGATAACGGGGCTGAACCATCAAAGAAAAAAAAGAAAATGCAATGAAGAAAAGCGAAAAGGGAGAGTGATAGTCGGGCGGGAGGGCGTTGCCAAGCAACGTATACACAATTTCACGCAGCGAACGTAGACTGCAGTGTTTACTCCTAAATGAATGAGCGGTAGCCTACTAAAACAAAGTTTACTTTGCCTCACCAGCATCATCAGATGACCATTATTCATCTGAAATAGTCATTATTTACAACATAAACACATTACCTCATCGTGATCCATTCTAACTAACTGCCATCTCTCGTTCATTCGCTTTGTGTGGGGACACCGACTCGTTCAGCTCCGTGAGAGGTGACAATGCATCAACTCATTGCAATCAGGTGTGTTTAGCACTTACTGGCATTAGTTGATGCTGTGTCACCCATAGACTCACGGAGCCGAAAAGAGTCCGGTGCCCTCACACTTTGCTTCCAACACACGGACACGCACCATATTGCTTCCTGATTATTTGAATCTGAACGCCCTGCACGAGCTAGAAAACAGCTTCACGACAGCTGGCGTCGTAATAATAATACCGCTTTTGTTCAAAGGTGTCGCCAACGTGCCGACTTACTCGTTGTAACTTTAACTTGTTACAATTTATCTCAGGAAGCATTACTGTGGTTTGAATCAATTAGAAAACAATGTGTGTCCATCTCTGGCACCACATCTTCTTACCTTGACTGTCCAACAGGGGTCCCACAAGGGAGTATTTTGGGACCTATTTTATTCACTATGTATATAAATGACCTACCTTTAGTCTCCAACTAAACACAAAGAAAACGGTCTGCATGATGTTCACTAAACAGCCAACCAGCCTTCAGCAGTCTGGCGTTTACCTGAATGGTGTAGAACTTAGTCTAGTTAATGAGTTTAAATATTTAGGCCTAACATTGGACCCAACATTAACATTTAAAAAACATATCAAACAATTAACAAAGATGGTCAATTTTGATATATACAATTTCAGACAAGTAAGATCCTTCATGACTACTAATGCTGCTCGAATGTTTTTACACTCGATGATTTTTTCACATATTGAATACTGTATAACCACATGGTCACTTGCTGCTGGCACACCACTTAAACCAATACAATCCCTTTTTAAAAAGGCCATAAAAATCTTTGACAAAAAGCCATTTTCGTTTCACCATTGCATTGTTTTAGATAAACATCATTTATTAAATTTTCATAACTTTGTCTATTTTAAAAATGCATGTTTTATATATAAAATTTTGCACAGACTTGCTCCTCCACCTTTGAACGACTTTATTAAGCTGAAGTCTGCGAGTGGGACTGGCACCAGGGCCACAGCCCGAGGAGACTGTGACGTCCCATACAGACGTACTACATTCGGACAAACTGTTCTGTCAGTCAAAGGAACTAAATATTGGAATACTCTCCCACTCACAATAAGAGACTCACAAAATGATTCAACCTTCAAAACACACCTCAAACAGTGGATAAAAGAAAACCAAGTCTGTGACCACCTTTAAACTCTTTTATTTTCTTGTGTTATTTGTGCCTTTGTATATGTATTCTTTTTTTAACCTGTATTTCTTTGCATGCCAGGGACAACAGATGAAATCTAGCATTTTTGCTAAAATCTGGCATTTTTACATGAATATGCACTGTCCCTAACAAAAATAAATAAAAAAATATATACATGTCTGCTACTGACCATAAAGTTAATCTCAGTACTGGGTTTTAGCCCTCATGAATTCTCTGACCTATAAATCACAAGGGCAAGACAGTATAGTGCTGATAAGAAAGAGAAGTTCAAATCCCGCTTATTCTCTTATCTCCACACACCTGGCAAATCGACGAGTGAGTCGGGCATAACTGATGCAGCCCGGTACATCCCAATGTAAGAAGAGGGGCCATGGGAGGAGGTCATTTTTTCAAATGCGGTTTGACCATCCGAGCAGAAGTTTGGTTCAAACACAATGACACCATGCATAAGTCTAAATTGAAAAGGGGTTTAAAGCTTTTGTCATCCCTTTAGGGAAAACAAAGGCTAAGCTAACACATGCTGAAAAAAGAATAGTTTCCCTTTTAGCTAAAGTGAGATAGCTAATGTCAGGCAGGGGGCAAAGTCGGCGTGTAGGTGAGATGAGCATGAAGAAGGTTAATCCCTGGAAAAGTGAGAGAGCAGCGTTTTGCCCTCCTTCCTATATCACCACTAGGCTGCCCTTGATGAAGGATCTGATTCACCAAATGCTCCATATGTGACACTGGGCTAAATAAATAAACTGTAAGCGGAGTCAGCCAGAATGCAGAATCATTGTTGTCAAAATCACTTTTACTCAAAATCAGTGATTATCTCTTGTATTAGTGAATGAGGTTTTGATCAGAAATTGGTAAAGTTGGCAGAAAACAGTTATCTACTAAATAATCTCGCTGTGAATGCTGGTATATGGAGTCAGGTTGGACTATTTGCGTTCTCAATTACAGAAGAGTCACCATACTGCCATGTTTAGCCGGGCGACTACTTCGAAGAATATTTCATTCAGCCTTCAAAGCAAAGGTACCCATAAAAAAAGTTCACATTTCTAACTCGTAGTTGTAGTGGTGGTGATTCACTCTACATTCATCCAGAACATAAGTATTGACATCTACCTGTTGTAACACTTCTGTTTCGTTCCTTCTAATGAGCCAGAGCAAACCAATTACAACTGTGCCATTACACACAGTCCCTATAGCCTTTACACTGCTGTGTGGGAAGAAGCAGTCAAGGAAAAACAGGAGGAGGAAAAACCCATTTGTCAGACAGTTGGTATTGAATTGTGCAAACAGCTGTGCCTGGTCGTGCCGCACACAAAAGAGAAGAATGGCCTCGTCTTTAACAAAATTAAAGCAATTCCCGGGACACATTTCCCTCCGGGTTTTCATTGTGAGACGCCGCTGTCCTCAACAACTTGACTCTGTGTGTGCCCTCTGCCTGAGAGAGAAAGGAAAGAAAGCGATAGAGAGATAAAACAAAAGACAGAGAGAGACGGGCAGGAGGAAGAGAAGGAAGAGAGTAAAGCTAACAAAGTTGACTGGCAAAAACAAATACCGGGAAAAGCCGAATGAATAGACCCCACAGGGGACGGCAACACGGTCCGTACATGAGATTGACATGCTGAAATGAGACATTTTCTGAGAAGCATACATTATGAAGCGCTTTGTGTTATGCCCTTGTTAGGTATGGCTGCGATCATGTTCGTCTTATCCTTGAGCAAGTGAATTAAACATGCTAATCTGCCCCCTGCTATTTACCAGCAGGGCTATGTACAGTTCAGGACTGAGGGGCGAAATCTCATGCGCGTGTGTTTAACGAAGCAATGCCCTGTTGGCATTGGACCCCCCTCGGACAAATGAACCGGCAACAGGCGGATGTCCTACCAGCTGGCTCCCACAAGCAGCACACACACATATACACACAGACAATCACACCCTTGTGTTACATGTCCTACACAGCACAGCCTCCCGTGCCTTTTGCAATCTCCTATTCTCTACAGTGAAAGTACAGGCCGTTTCTTTATCAAGGAGCATGCAGAGAGATGAATGGTTGGTCACAGTGACCGCTCCACTGTGGCTATTATGCTCCCGCCGACTTGTTGTCACCATATGACTTTGCCGGGGAAATTGTCACTTTTCAACATACTTTTCATTCGTTTTATTCTGATGGGAGCCAAGATACCCGGTTGAAAATGACGGGAACAGTGTGAATTCACAGATTAAGTGCGAGTCAAAACGCCAGTGGAGGGGGAAAAATTGAAAATTCGCACTGCTAAAAGGAACAAAGTCACAGTGAAAATGACAACAGCCTTTTCATGTACCCTACCAGCGGCTTAATGGATAATAAAGTTGACGTTGCTACATTTTCCATGACAAAATAGTACAATGTTGCATTGAATATGGTAGGGTATAAGAGATGCATTATGCAAGCTATAACTATGGGACATACTGTATACTTAAACTGTAAAAAGGAAACGTTAATTACAAAGCCGTAATAAGCTGTAAGTGCAGCAGAGACACGGTTGGAGGCTATTTGTCTAAATGGAACTGAATCTCATCTGATGGGATTGTTTCTCTCCCCTGTATAGATCCTGGCATTGTGGGTCATTTTGTCCGGATGGCAAATGACAGACCAGACCAGTTATTTTCTACATCTGTCCATTTTGCTCAGCAAGAGGCAGTCCCCAACAGCAGCGGTAATCGTTTATATGATGAAAAGCATTTAGAGCCGGTACAGGACTTAACAGTATTTACAGTCATGTCATCATTAGCTCGACAGGTTTCACCTTTTTTTCAGCTAGCACAACTAATGCACATTTATAATGTCCCTATAGGTGGGAGTAGCGGATCTCAGTAAGTGCATTTGCTTCAAGATGAAATGTGGCTGAGTAGTGTCCTGTGGTTCTTTTAAAAAGTTTTCAATAAGCCTTTTTACATAGTTATATAACCATGCCAGAACACTTTCCCGTTTACATCCCACCTGGTGCATGGATTTTGGTAATTGCTGGTCACATTGGTATTCATTTATGAATCATGTGCAAATAGGTAAAGGCATTCATGCTGTGTTTGTTTGACCTATTTTCTGTTATGTATCACTCGTAATTGAAGCTTTGTTCATTGTATTAAAATCAGTAGTTCCTAAAGCTGCTCTTATCAATCATTTTAAATTAACATTGGTAACATGCAGAGCAGTGTAGCATCTGTCATCGGCTTTTGGCCATATCAAGAAGAATATTTTTTTTCATACAGTCTATGGTTTACAGCTTGTTTTTGCTGGACTCAAATGGACTAAAAAAAATCAATTCATGTTTGAAGTAAAGTAAGGTTATTTGATGTATGTACTTTGCACAGTTTATTCATTATCCAAATAATAATAAATGTATATATCGGACACACTGGCATTCATACTGTTGGCATAAAGGTCCCATTGGAGTTGTGAGCATGGGAGTATTAGGTTTTTTGGGGCTTTGGGTCCTGTTGAGAGAAAAAGAAAAAAAGGGGAATTTGAACAGCATGGCAAAGAGAGGTAGCGGAGGGCAAGCATCTTGATTTACTCCACACATGTCCCAGCCCTCATCTATCGTCAGTAGTTCTGGAAATGTCACTAGAAACTTTTTTTTCTTGTTTCTTGTTTTTCATGTCTGTTATTATGCAACTCAGACCTGGAATGAATGATAACAGTCAAGCCCAGACTCTGAAGTCAAAGCTAAAAACTAAAAACTTATTTTTTTCATATTGCCTATTCCACCTGCAATTTAGCTTTTTTAAATGTTTTTTTTTTTTCAAAATGCAGCTGTATACTTTGTTGTTTATTTGATGTTTATTCTCAAGCACTTTGAGTTGCCTTTGCTTGCGAAACATGTCATACAAATACAGTCGACTTGCTTAGCCTTGCCTTGTCTACACTTTGATATATGGAAGGAACTTTAGAATAGATGTGCATTTGAGCTGGTTCAACGGTCCGATCGGGATGCCCCCTGGTCGCCTCCCTGTAGTAGAGGTGTTCTGGGCATGTCCAGCTAAGAGGAGACCCCCGCGGCAGACCCAAAACACGCTGGGGGGGGACTAGCACATCCCATCTGTCCTTGGAACGCCTTGGGCTAGTCCCCTGGAAGAGCAGGAGAGACGTGACGGGAGAGAAGAAAAAGTTCAGTCAACTTAGAATCGAGTATGTCCTGCCATTTCCTGTGTTTTTGTCTGTGTTACAAAGAGAGAAGGTGACTCGGTATAGGAGTTTGTTTGTATGTTTGAAGAAAGTCAAATGTGGAAAAAGAAGTATAAAAGTAGGTCAGAGAGAGAGAGAGAGAGAGAGAGAGAGACAGAGAGAGAGAGAGAGAGAGAGAGAGACAGAGAGGGTGGGAGTGGGAGAGGAACACATAGAAAAACAACTTTAGACAGTTTCTTATGTTTCCTGGCAATAGTTTGTTAATTTGAGTGATACCTCAGGGGTGCAAGTGTCAAAGTGTCTACACAGTGAATTTCAATTTATTCCTGATTCAGTGTCAAAGGAATAGGTGATGTTTTTGCTGTGGTGTAAATGAAAGGGAAGTGTTTTCTGTCTAGCCGTGTTTGATACCGTGGCTCTGTTGTTACGACCTGTTTATTTTTAATGTGATATCCCACTTCCTTTCTCTCTAATGTACATTGTGACAGAAACTAGTTCAGTCTTATTTAATCAATTCCAGTCGTCGTGATACAGGTTTGAAAAAAAAATTCATTCACTTTAAAGCTCAATCATAACAAGCCTATGGATGGAATGATATATAGAAGTGTATTAAGAATATGCATTTGACATTTTGATGCATAGCTGTGAAAACGTGTTCCCATTGAATTAGGCCTTATGCTGACACGTTCTCTCTACCACAAGGGTCAAAGAATATGAAACCAATATCAGTACTGCTCATTATAATCACTAAAGAACTACAGACAGAGTGTGCATAGAAAAGGTCACTGTGAGGGGATGCCGTGACACAAGACATCCTTTCACTACATTCATTCAGAGTATTTCCCAAATGCCAGAACAAAATGTCTTCAAATGATGGGAATACGTGCGCACAACTCGGCCGAGCTTGGTCCACTCAATCATAGCATATACTACATGTTGGAATAAAAGGGCGAGTGGAAATTAAATTTGAATAACAGGGGAATTAAAGTTTGTTATGCATGATAAGCAAAAATGTTGCAAAAGACAGAGAGGCCGTGGGTAGCAATCTTCTGGGTTTTAATGCTCTTTAAGGCAGAATAACATTGCAGAATAATGCTCTCCATCCTGACACTGCATGGCATAATTATCAAAATCAGTCCTTTCTATGCTGCTGAGCCCAGCGATTAATATGTCCAATCTGATTACGCTGATTGACCAAACTTTGAGACCAGGGGCAGTGTGTGGTAAGGGAGAGCTTATGGTTACAGAGTTTTATTATCCATAATTGTTTGCATCCACCCTTTAAAGATTCATGTAACAGCTGAGGAACTGAATCTGAATCAGCGTTTTGCACTGGGACTATCATAACGTGCATTGTGTGCTAAGTAGTTTGAATCTCAAAAAGTCTGCATCTGAAGTCCTCATGCATCCACACTATTTTTATTGATATATTATGTTATAATGTTTGACTTTGTTCTATTGCATGCAATGTGAAGCCACTGAGGCAAATGCAAATTTGTGATTCTGGGCTATACAAATTAAAATTGATTTGATTTGATTTGAAAAAAAAGGGGGCAAAGATGTAAAAAGGGTAATTTGACCGTGAAGAAACTATCAGTTCAATTGATTTCCGACCCATACATTAATTTAGGAAGTCGACTAAGAGCCAATTAACGTTGTTGCCAACTGTCCTCTTCCTCCAGGGATCGGTCCACATAATGGATTTATTGATTCATCATGTTGTTTATTTGTTCATTAATTTGCGTGTAATTGCGCAAGGACCGCGCTCTTGCTGTGAGACCTGTTTTTAATACGGTGACCCCGATGATGTTGCAGACACAGAGCATAGAACATAACAAATTGAACTTTTATCATAAGCCACGACTTATCATGTAAGACGTGAGGAATCTCAGACTGAATTTTAGATGCAGCATTACATCGTTCTTGTCAAACTATTTGTGTTGCAACCTTGTGGCCTAAAGAGTGGAAGTCTGGCTTACATGCTTTTTTCGCACAGGAACACAGGAAGGAACGGGAAGGTTTTAAACATACATCCGTGCAAAAAAAATTGTATTCTCAGGTTAAGGTGATACATGGAAGGTTTTACACGTACACCCGTGCAACAAAAGATATTCTCCGGCTGAGGTGATGCATGCAAATGAGACACAGATGAGACCACACTTTCGATGTAATTAGAAAAATTAAGAAAAAGAGATATACATGCCTTCTGGCAACACTCTAATGCTAAGCACCATTGAAAGCGGGTGGCAACAGACGGAACATCTATTTATTCATTTTGAGGTGTCACATTGCAAGTGTGTATAAGCTAAGACTAAAACCTGAAAACCCATTGTTAACTGATGCAGTGTTTCTAGCGTCATGCTTTAACACCATAACTTTTTAACAGAACTTTGGGGATTAGAATAAAACTTGAAAGTTTGGGATTTTTTAAATTCCGTCACAAAAATGGTATGTTGTGTTAGTGTGAACAAAATATAAGCTTTGAGCATCTTTAACTCCTACTTCTTCTCCTGACAATAAAAAGTGCTTTACAAATAAAATGCATTATTATAGTTAATTGTGACCTAATGTATAATAGCAGGGTAAGTAAGAATCTTGGGATGGCTGTGGTATATCCAGGTGTACGCTAGTGTAACTAATACAACTAACAATGCAGCTATTAATAATGTTGTCACTTACACCTGTGCTTTTTTTTGTCATAACAGAGCTCCTGCTAGTCACCTGATCTCCCCAGCTAGCTGTCTCTATAATTATACTAATTGGCAAACAGCATATTTTGCATTCAGCATTCCCCTTTAGCGGCCCTTTAGGGACTTACAGACATTCCCGCTCTCCTACAATACTTATTAGTTATACAGTGAACTTGTTGAATGACCATTGCTAATGGTCCAGCGGACACAAAGCAACATTAGCATTTGTGTAAACTATTTTGGCAACCTGGGAAAGTGAGAGCAACTAGGATGATGATCTGCAACTACAGTATCAGAGGCCATGGTTCTGAGCAGAACCGATAGAGTGCCTACTTAGGATAGGGAATGAGTCCTTACCTCAAGTGAAGGAGTTCAAGTACCTCAGGGTCTTGTTGGTGAGTGAGGGGACAATGGGATGGGAGATTGGCAGGAGAATTGAAACAGTGGGGGGCGGTATTGAATTGCTTTACCGGACCATTGTGATGAAAAAAGTGGTCGGAAGGCAAAGCTCTTGATCTACCGGTCAATCTTTGTTCCTACCCTGGCTTGTGGTCATGAAGGCTGGTTAATGAAAGAACGGGATCGTGGGTACAATCGCTGGAAATGGGTTCTCCCAGGAGGGTGGCTGGCATCTCCCTTAGAGATATGGTGAGAAGCCCAAACACACCATATCCTGCTTTAGGCATTAGAGTTTTGATGGGCAGTTTTCATCTCAAAATTTACAATGAGCTTCATTCATTAGATTATTATCTTATGATGCAATAAGAAAGCTTTACATCTTGTCAACAGAGCTAAACAGTTTTTATGATAAATAGTTGGTATCCACTTCTAAATTAATTGTCCAACTCTCAAAGGTGTCTACAATTATGGTTTAAAAATGATACCATTTGCTAAAAACTCAGATGTGATTTATAGAATTTTTGCATCATTGCATTTTGTGTTCATGTTAAGCATGTACAGAAACCAAATACTGCTCCTGGACTTGAAGTAGAGGTTGAAAACGCTTTTTCCTGTGTGCTCCTAGAGGTTGATGTGCAGACTGAGTAATATATTGTTGTGCTCTCTCAAATCTTTAGCCATCACTGTAGTTTCTACAGTTTCTTTGCATAATGCATGGCGAGAGTGTTGAGAAAGCAGGCCTGTTTGTTTCTCCCTTGGCTGCGTCTACTACATGCAGATGGGTATTAGACATACTATGATGCATTCTTTCATTTTCACTGATAGTTGCTAAATGAGGCTCCAAAATATTTCCTACACCTATCGTGATCACAAACAAACCAGGACGTGCTTGCTACAATGGCATCATACCTTAATGTAATAAGATCTCAGTCATTTTCAAAAGTATCTACAGGTCCTTCTCATATAATTAGCATTTTGTGATAAAGTTGATTATTTTCCATAATGTAATGATAATAATTGAACTTTCATATATTTTAGATTCATTGCACACCAACTGAAATATTTCAGGTCTTTTGCTGTTTTAATACTGATGATTTTGGCATACAGCTCATGAAAACCCCAAATTCCTATCTCAAAAAATTAGCATATCATGAAAAGGTACTCTAAACGAGCTCTTAACCTAATCATCTGAATCAACTAATTAACTCTAAACACCTGCAAAAGATTCCTGAGGCTTTTAAAAACTCCCAGCCTGGTTCATTACTCAAAACCGCAATCATGGGTAAGACTGCCGACCTGACTGCTGTCCAGAAGGCCATCATTGACACCCTCAAGCAAGAGGGTAAGACACAGAAATACATTTCTGAGCGAATAGGCTGTTCCCAGAGTGCTGTATCAACGCACCTCAGTGGGAAGTCTGTGGGAAGGAAAAAGTGTGGCAGAAAACGCTGCACAACCAGAAGAGGTGACCGGACCCTGAGGAAGATTGTGGAGAAGGGCCGATTCCAGACCTTGGGGGACCTGCGGAAGCAGTGGACTGAGTCTGGAGTAGAAACATCCAGAGCCACCGTGCACAGGCGTGTGCAGGAAATGGGCTACAGGTGCCGCATTCCCCAGGTCAAGCCACTTTTGAACCAGAAACAGCGGCAGAAGCGCCTGACCTGGGCTACAGAGAAGCAGCACTGGACTGTTGCTCAGTGGTCCAAAGTACTTTTTTCGGATGAAAGTAAATTTTGCATGTCATTCGGAAATCAAAGTGCCAGAGTCTGGAGGAAGACTGGGGAGAAGGAAATGCCTAAATGCCTGAAGTCCAGTGTCAAGTACCCACAGTCAGTGATGGTCTGGGGTGCCATGTCAGCTGCTGGTGTTGGTCCACTGTGTTTTATCAAAGGCAGGGTCAATGCAGCTAGCTATCAGGAGATTTTGGAGCACTTCATGCTTCCATCTGTTGAAAAGCTTTATGGAGATGAAGATTTAATTTTTCAACAAGACCTGGCACCTGCTCACAGTGCCAAAACCACTGGTAAATGGTTTACTGACCATGGTATTACTGTGCTCAATTGGCCTGCCAACTCTCCTGACCTGAACCCCATAGAGAATCTGTGGGATATTGTGAAGAGGAAGTTGAGAGACACCAGACCCAACACTGTGGATGAGCTTAAGGCCGCTATCGAAGCATCCTGGGCCTCCATAACACCTCAGCAGTGCCACAGGCTGATTGCCTCCATGCCACGCCGCATTGAAGCAGTCATTTCTGCGAAAGGATTCCCGACCAAGTATTGAGTGCATAACTGAACATAATTATTTGAAGGTTGACTTTTTTGTATTAAAAACACTTTTCTTTTATTGGTCGGATGAAATATGCTAATTTTTTGAGATAGGGATTTTTGGTTTTTCTTTACTTTTTTGCCAAAATCATCAATATTAAAACAATAAAAGGCTTGAACTACTTCAGTTGTGTGTAATGAATCTAAAATATATGAAAGTCTAATGTTTATCAGTACATTACAGAAAATATTAAACTTTATCACAATATGCTAATTATATGAGAAGGACCTGTATATGGAACTTTGAGTCCGGACAAAGTATTCATTGATCTCACTGACGACATTGCTCAGACTCTATCGACTAATTAAAAAAAGGTGTCAACTTCACGCTTGAAGGTATTTTTTTTTTTTGGAGACCTCTGCTCCTTAAAGGTTATCCATATTACAGGAATGTCATCCTCATATCTACAACAATAGTGTAAAAAAAAACTGAAAAAAACGGGACTCGAAGCTCAAGCTATGCAAATGCCTACAGTATGTACAGATTATTCAACAGCCTCTTTGAAGATAGATGTGGATGACTCATGGCTAGTTCTCAGGTTCGATGGATGGGGATGCAGAAATCACATGCACGTGGACATTAAATAGGCCACTCTTTTCTCCCTCTTCACAGACAATGACTAACAATGACCACCTCATTACGCCTACACATTTCCCATCCCGCGCTCCTCCCTACCACCACATCCTTCCCGTACAGTATATGCACCACTAGATGACTGGATTCCACCCAGCAATGGATTTTAAGCTGCCTCGCTCCGCCAAGAATTTCATCTCGTAGAACAAAAAAATGTACTCAACTGAGCTAATATAACACGTTTTAACAAGCTAAACAACACAGATGTATAGTATATTGGTTGTAGGTATCATATGATTATTATTGTGCCGCCATCTTTATGGCATGTTCTATCATCATTTTCCACACTCATGTGTGTAATATACAGTGTGTATCTATATAGTTTTGGACACAAAATGCCATACTTTATATTGTTACTTTCCGACATTCATTTTGGAATAATTTGTATTGTTTGCGATAGCGATGAATATGATGTTTGAACATAAGGGCTGCCACCCTGCTGATAACAGACAGGAAATCCCATTCCAGGGTCTCCACCTATTCCTGCCACAGTTTCCCTCGTTCACAAAAATGTAAAATACTGTGTTACCAGGTTGGTGAGAGGAAATCCACCTTGTCAGCGCGAATGGCTCGGTCGTGCGTAGACTACAGCAGCTTTTAAATATTAGGAAGGAGGAAACGGATCTGGATTGTAGCCTATTGGCTGGAAAACCCGGTGTTGCTAAGAAATAAACTTGAGGTGGTATGTGGCTGTCTATTGGACGTTTGCGCAGATGGGTGACAATATGAAGATTCTTTGCCATATTTGTGGCAACATTTGCCGCTATGTGTGGAAACCTTGGATTTTACGCCAGAAAAATATGCTATTTTCCTCCCTAATCTTGCTCCATAGGATCGACGGCTGACCCTGACATCATTGTTCGCTCATGTTGATGAATGATTTTATTATCAATGGGGGTCCAGGGATGCTGTCACTGACACTGTTACCCTACAGTAACTTGCACATAGTAGACAGAAGCTGTTCATAAAACAACACAGAGAACAAAAGAGTCCACAGAAGACCAATTCGACATCAAACACGAGGAGTAAGAAGAGACCAAAGATAAAAGGCTCCTTCTCCTTCCTATGGGGAAACTCTCCACGCACAGTCATAAGAGATAAAGGAAAGAGGAGAGAAACAAGAGCACAACTGCCTCTCAGGAAAGACTTAGCAGTGATCATCAACACAGAGTGGAGAAGTGGAGTTATTGAAAGCCAACCACCGAGCTCAAGGAGTGGGAGGGACAGTTGTCAGTTGTTCCTCAGTCGAGTCAAGGGGTCAGAGGACTGACGGCGTCGTATTGTGTACGAGTGTATTGTAACTGTTTTAATTAGGCTATATTGTACTTTCACCCATTTAATTTTAATTGCTGCCACTTAATCTTCACCACTGTGTAAATGTTTCAATTGTTTTTCTCTTCACCTGTTGTTGTGTATTTGATGTATTTGCGTTGAATATTGTTTATGTATTGTTGTTTTTCCTTTGAATTTGTTTGAACTCGACGTCATTGAAAATGAGGGTCACCCCTCAATTGGTCTCTCGAGGATAAATAAAAGTTAAATGAAAATGAAATGAATTGTGAAGGCAACTGGCTATTTGTGACATTGGGCTTTATATAAACAAAACTGCTTTGACTTTTGTTTGATTTGAGGGGAAACATGACAGTGGAGTGGGATTAGGGATAAGAGGAAAGAACCTCTTCATCATGCTGACATTAAATAAGAGACTCTTGTCGAAAAGGGATATCTCCAAACTCAGGACTGATGATGGAGTGAAACCCACAGCAAGAGGGGGAAGAGAGGTGCTAAACTTCAAATAGAAAGTTGCCTTATACTTTGGTATAAGGGGAGGAAAAGGTATGCCTGTAGGTTACTAGGGATTTGTATGCCTAATTTCCCAAACATGGCAGGAGAGTGAAAAGCTTTTCACGTACGCAACCTCTGTATATTAGCTGTAATTGTAATTTTCCATATAGGGGAAATAATTGTTATCTCACCAAAGGAAGTCACAAAATGTATATCCTATTTGAATTATATGCCTTTACAATCCAATATGAACACTGCTACAATCAGTTGAATTAATCGTAGCTCATCCTACTTGGTTGATTGTATTTAACAAAGTGCTTCAGATGTGCAATGAAATGAGAGACAGCTAATTTGGTTACTTTACATATTGTGTGATTACTGGGCCAGCAATGCAGGTAACCGATTTTGAATAATGCCTGGATGCTTCTAATTTATAATGACTGGATTTTAATTTCGGTTTTCTGCTCTTTCCATTATTTTGACATGTGGTCAATATGACATAAGAGATAAGTGGGCTGTACTTTAAGTGGATTACATGAAAGACTCCCACGGTCAGTGCTGCAACTTATTTCTCCAGGCCACAAAACATTTGAAAATCTCATCTATGCTGCCTGAGAAATGTCAAATTACATAACATCAGCGATGGCAAATGTATTCAAATACAGTAGCTACCTACTGTACATTCCGATGAGACTGTCATCTGTATGGATATTGGATATTGAACGCTTTCACATTCCTTGTTCCCTAGACACAGCAGGCATATCACTTTGACAGAAAGATGGATGAACTGCCTCATTTTCATTTTAATGGAAACAGATGGAATGAATCAGTCCCTGCACAAACATCCTTTCCGCAGCTTGATTTGATACCATCATGATTTTCCATTTTGTAACAAGTCAACAGTTTGCTAACGGCGTTGCTAGTGTAAGAAAGAGAAGGAAGATTGAGTGAGGCATTTTGTCTACACGTTTCTGTATGCTGCTTTCCCCATTCTTACATGCAAACATACATATGCTCCCGCCTTTCCGTCAGCTCAAGGGCAGCTCAGCAGCACTAGCATGATTTGATATGCTAATGCCGGAAGTCATGCATGGATATCATAATGAGTTATTAAGCGCTTGACTTCTCCCATTTCTATTGACACCAGCAGTACATCCAGAGGACAAGGATTTTTCCTGTCTCTTTTAACTCATCATATATGGATGCACCATTGACTAACTGAATCTGTCTTACACTTTAGGGGATTAGACTTAAGTATGATTGCCAACTTGTATTTTTCCCGGATTGACAGACGGAGTCATATCTGACCAAAATGATTGGCTTTGACTGCATTGTATGCATCACTTACTTTCCATAATGTTTCCCTAAAGTAGCACCTAACGGATGACAAATTGCAATTGTCAAATTCTACAACAGCTTCCTGATACTTAAAGGTCCCATATTATGCTAAATGCACTTTTTAAATGTGTTCCAACATATCCATGCGTCCACGGTGTGCCTAGAGACTGCCAAAATATCAAAAAAAATAACAATCTCTCCTTTTCTCACTCTCCCCTTTTCTGAAACCCCCACCCCTCCCCCCAAAAACACTCCAGTCAGAATTATCCCCTTTTCTGACCTCACAAACCGTAAAGCCAGAAGCTTCCACTGTGCAGCCCACACCCCTATTTCTTATTGGTCCACGGCCCTGACAGACAGAGGGCGAGGCGTATCTGGCTTCGCTTCCGGACAGGGGGCGGGGGGAGCTCAAAGATTGTATATTTACGAGGGGACCTGCAACTCTTTTTTAAAAAATAGGCCATTGTGAGATTAGCTGAACATCAGCATAGTACAATAAATTATCTGAAAGTTTTTTTCAGCAAACAATTAAAGAAAAACGTATTAGGGACCACTAAGACCATATAATATGGTGTATAATAGAACCGAAAAGTGTATAATATGGGAGCTTTAATATCATGAACTAAACTCACGGTGGACACATTTTTTTTCTTAATGTTGCTGGTTGCAAATCATAGTAGAATTGTTCGATTATTCTGAGTGAAACAGACATTGTTTAAGTTACAGTATATGCTATAGTACATGCTGGAAGTGTGCTGAATGCACAGGCACACCAAAAGGCACACAAAAAATGCACTTTCGAAAGGCAAATAGGGACAGAGAGCAAGCGAGGGAAGAGGTTAATACGGTAAATAAGAGAAGTCCAGGTTGAGTTACATTTTATTCAGTTATACGAAGACAAATATAGACTATTGTAATTGAGTAGGGGAGACCGGGGCTAGTAAGCACACTTTTGACTCTAGTGAGAATTGCTCATCAGCTAAACATCTTTCAATAGTCATTCCTACATTAAATTGAAGCTTATGGTGTTGGCTTGAAATGTGTACCCCTCACTGTTTCTAACTTATTGTAATAAATTAGAAATTAATCGTCAAAGACACCCTTACACATGTGACAACCAATCCCATCAAGGGGTCGGTTGTCACACACTATGGGGTTGTTTGTCACAATATCATCTTAATGGGAATAATCTTAAAAAGGAGGCAAGAAAGCAGAAGCAAATTTGAAAGTTTAATTGCAATGTCAAGTTGACAAATAGGTCTACATACAGTAACTTACTGTTTCTTCTTCCCCAGCTGGGGTGGAGTGCACTGGGGTGCAGTAGCCTTGGCAGCTGGTCTAGTTTGGGATGCACTGGGTTGTTTTGATTTTGTTTGCTAGCTGCCTTTTCCTGCTCTATTCTTTCCTTCTCTGGGGTGTCAGTGAGGATACAGCTTGACAATTTATTTCATTATTGGGTTCCTTTTCTGGCTGCAGCCTTTGGATAACATGTGACAACCAACCACCCAAAAAATGTGACGACCAACCCCAACTGTAATTTATTGCTAGCATCAAGGCTTACAACCATCTGACAACTAATTAAGTTGATAAACACAATCTAAACTATAGTTTACCCTTCACACTGTTCTAGGGTCACTAGTGTTTTGTTATAAACCCATTGTGTAAAAGCCTAGAAGAAACATACTGAGGAGCTAAATATTTTCAATTTGACATGAAAAACACAAACAGTCCTCTCACCTCAAATTTAGCAGTCTAACTCCAAAGAAGACTATGTAGGTGACCTCTGATCCCAATTCTGGATATTTACATATCAAAATTTCAAAGACAGCGCCTTCTGGTTCCGAGATATAACGATTGTGACAACCAACCTGTGTGACATATAACCCTGTTCTCCCTAAGGAGGGCAAGGCGGTGGGTGTGTGTGTGTTTGTTGGTTCATGACTTTAACCATTCATTCTAGAATATTATAATTATTTGGAATTCACAGGCGGCCCTGTAAAAGGCCTGAGCTTAAAAATTAATGGTCTTTATCTTTTGTATGGCCGGTTTTATGCTGACTTTGATTTCGTATGACCTGGCAACCTTGCCTCTGGTCATTTAAAAATTCTGCTAAGTAGTCAAAGTGCATCACAGAGTTCAACAGCGGCCGTCAGAATAATAATGAATCAGTGGTTGTCAGCTTGCATCACGAGGCAATGTGAGAGCCCTGCCTTACCTTCATAAAGCATTAAGTCATATTAGGAAACCAACCTGCCATCCAGGGCTAGGCTGCTCTCTGCTTTGCTCTAGGCTCAACAACAGACATTGTGGTGGTGGTGGAAGGGGCGGGACTAAAGATCAGGGGGTCTTATTTGGCTTATAAAATTTAAATAACAAAATATGGCTTTCTTCAAACTTCACAGTCAACTACAAGCTAAAGTACAAAGTAAAACTACTTCAATGTATTACCGTCTACATGTACAGTCGGTAAAGACATAGAATCCAGTGAACTTATTTTGTTTTTCCCTCTTCTTTGTTTTTGATTGTGTCTATCAAAATGCCTTTCTTTCAACATTATGTCTACAGGTCTCTGTGCAGTGCTAACGGGTTTGTTTTTCGCTGTCACAGAACATATCCAGGCTAATCCAGCAACAGGGCCTAATGCAGTGGTTTGCGCGGGGTCATGGCAGGGGGGGCGCGAATGAATATGTGAATATATCAAGATCACGGCATAGCTGGACAAGAGTTATTCTGCTTCGTTCCTCTCACTGCATTTAAATGCATTCATTATATTACAGAGAAATATGTCTCGTTAAAGAAAAAGAGCACCAAGCCCAACCCAGAGGACCCTGCATACATTTTTATATTTTAAATTATTATTTTTTTATGGAAAATCCATGTGTCTTTCTTCAATAGCTTCTAATTCATCAGACCCAGTGTTTCTCCAAATTATTTGTTCACACAAAATTTCTCATATTTAGCCTCTTCATTTTCCTCTCAAAGCACCAGATCCATTGCCAGACCTGCCACTAGGCGCTGGCAAATTAAATTTGCTGCGCGTGTTGGTCTGGACACGCTCCGTTGAAGCTTTATCAAGAAAACCAGAAATCTGGCTATGGTTTCAATTGGTTCTATCTAATATGGGCGCGCCAGAGCCCTTTATATGGTGCTCTGGGGAGGACGTAACCGGATGACGACAGTGACGTGCATGCGACGTCGAAGCCGTGATAGTAAACATCAAAGATGGCTGCGGATATGTTGTGTGAGTTTGAGACTGCTTTGGCCTCGACCCTTAAAGAGATCCTATTATACTACTTTTCTGGTCTTAATTTCTTGTTTTACACTGCTATAGAGCAACCTGACACGAATCACATCACAAAAAACTATGTAGATTTTCGGGAAGCTCTTTCTCTTATTTTGGCGATCCAGCATGTCCTGTCAACACTTGAGTGTGTGTGCTTCGGCAATCTCCGCTCACTCCGCCTGTGCGTCGGGGATCTCCGCTCCCCTCCCCCCTCCTGCAAACCCCACTCCGTTGTGATTGGTTACCTTCCTTCCGGAACACTTTCAGTGGCGGGAAGCGCGAGCATGGACCTATAAGGGCGCGAGGCAGACGCGAACAGGGAAGTGACAGCATTACCATACATGGAAACATCCGCGTGGTGACGTCACGAAGTTACATGCGACGTCACGAAGTTACGGAAGGGTTAGACTGCTCTGAACCGCTCTGAACACGTGACTTCTCGACTGGCTAGAATAGTGTTTAGTGCTCTGCACAGACACCCCAGACGGTCAGCAGGGAATACGTCGAAATGCATGTAAGTCATTATTTGATAATTTAGTATGGTTAAGCATGACTATGAATCATCATAACAACGTTTATAGGTCATAAAAGTCAAAAAGTATCATAGGTCCTCTTTAACGATTTGGAAGACGGCACTCAAATCTTTCATTAGCAAGTAAGTGGAATGTTCTGTTTTGCCGACCGACAACGGCAAACGTTTAATTTAACAGTTTAACAGCTGTTCGCTAAACGAAAGGGGCTTACGTCACCTTGTGCATCGCTCTGATTGGTTGTAGTGCTATCCAACTGTGTGCAGTGGCATTTGAAATGCACGAGTAGGAGCCGCCCCTTGAGTTGGAAATTACTATTGATCGTGGCCAGACCCTCTATCGTTCAAGATATCAGGGTCTGGATTTCCAGGCTACCAGATTCATGCATTTCACTTTAAAAAGGTGAAAATAAAACTCCCGGGGGGGGTATACCCCCAGACCCCCCTAGGACAGTCTGGTTCTCCGCTGGCTACTATTTTCCTCCATCAGGACATTGGAGGCACTAGCGAAAAAAGACTGGGTGTGTGAGTGACATTCAACTAGTCAATAATTTGGGCAAGTCTGTCTGCCTATCTTTCTCACTCCGCTGCACACCCAGCACTATCCATGCTTAAAGGAAGCAGGATTAAACCACTGGATTAAGATGCTAAAATGTATTAAAAAATGTGTTTAAAAACACACAAAAAATGTTAGAATGTTTCAAAAATATGTTTACATTTGTAAAATAATTAAAATATCTTTCAAAACACACAGGGATTTAGAAAAAAAAAATTGGGTGGGGGGGGGGGGGCTCCGCTGAAATTTGTTTTCTGAGGGGGGGCTCACTCTCTCACACTTTGAAAACCCCTGGCCTAATGCATAGCATGATGGTGTACTTGAGTTTAAAAATGTAGCTTAACTACAAAAAGAAAATTACTTTTAGCATTAGGAGAGGTTGCAAACACGATTGCCACCCAGATTAAGCCAGGTGATGAAAGAAGATAATCATGTACGTACCAGTCTGTTCCATTACCATGCCAACACCACTCCTCGGTGTGATATAGCTGATGCTTGCAGTACTGTCCTGACACTCCATGTGCATGTTTGATGTGAGAGAGATAGGAAGACACAGAAACAGCAATATAGATAAGCATGGAAAGCCATCAAGGCACATGCGCCAGGCAATAGGAGAGGAGATAGCGACTGAGTGCAGGGTTCGTACAGCTTTTTAAGAGTAAAATTCAAGCACTTTTCCAGCACTTTCAAGATACAATGTCAACTTTTTCAAGGAAGCCGAAGCTTTAAATATATACAGTATATAAATAAATGCTTATGATTTCATACATTGCCTTATCTGTAAAATGGGAGTGTTCATAATATAATGTGTATGGACAATCACCAAATTGCAGTATGGCCCTAAGGAGACCTTTATCAGTTTAGTTCATATGCCAAAAATGACCATCTATCAGGTTAATAACAACATGACTATACTTGAGCAATATCACATGAGATGGAGCATATTGTCACTCTATATCAGTGCTGCTGCAGTGTCCTCTCTCCCAGCCAATTATTTTTGCTAGTGTCCTGCAAGTTTACATATTGTTTATAATAAATCAGAAATAAAGACAATTGGAAAATGTGATAAAACATCAAAAATCTTATTAAAATAAACTAATTCATGAATTGCAAAGTCGTAGGACAAGTTTTAAGTAAACATTGGGTGTGGACACATTAGAAGTGGAGGTCTGGGGGTCCCCCCCAAAAATCTTTGAGCATTAAACACTTAATTTCCTGCATTCTGGTGAATTTTTATGAAGCAATGTGTGCCTTTTCTGCATTCATTTTAATGAAAAAAAGGAGAACATTCACGGTTCCGCTGACACAAATTTAATTGAATAGCCTACAATGCATGTGTAGTGCTTTCAAATATCTCCTGTAGCCTATTGTTAAAACATTTGGTTAAACTGTAATAAAGGTAATTATTCTAGGCTATATCATGTCTACTATTGAGGGTTGAGTGGCTGGTGGTATTTTACTAGCAGCATTAGGCTTTATTCAAAGAAGAAAACAAGTAGGGAACAGTTCAACACCAATGCAAACCAACCTACTAAAATAAAAACATCTGGGGACCAACCCAGATATTTTATTTTAGTAGGCTCCCTCCTCTATGCTACCTTAATTTGTGTTATGAAAAGTGCTATAAATGTGCAATACATAGGATACAGTTAATTACACAGAAGAATAAAAGCATTTTTATTGGCGGATGAGCCATTAATAACTTTGCAAACCTAATTTTCAAACAAATGTACCAAAAACAATGTACAAAACGATCCAAAGAACTTCTGAATTTACTTGAGTGAAATTGAAGCGTTAATATGTTTGATGCATGCGCGATTGCGCGCTCACCGGCCGGCGGGGACACAATTCTTATCAGCGGAAACTTGGCACGCTATCAACACACATAGAGAAGGTGCAGGGAGGGGGCTCGCCTCACGCTTCGAATGCACAGTGCACATCAAAGTATAACGTTAATGCGCGTTCAGAAAGAGGAAGTCACGGCACTCATGTCTGTTAAGCCCGTATCTCACTGGGCTGCGACAGTTTGCGACAAGTTGGAGACTGCAGTCGCGAGGGAGTCTCTAAACTGTCTCCAAACGTTCGCGGAGGTCTCAATTTCCTCGCATGAGTGTAACATCACGTTACAATGAAGTAACCCCCAAGCTTACGTTATCTAGCTAACAACATGAATTTGGAGCATTACATTATTGAAAACTAGCTGGTCAGCTAATTGCTAACGGTGTTGAGCATCAATTTAGCATGCTATTTATTTGTATCAACAAGTCAATTACACATACAAACTCGGGATTTGGTGTAACTTGCAAAGAAGAACATGATTGAACAGTCAACCAGAGTGACATAGTCCGATACGTTTTAACGAAAAAAAATTCTCAACTGATTTACCTTTGGCAGGAACTCTAAGTGCCGATTCCCCCATTGTGTACAGCTGGAGGTACTTAAAGCAGACCGTACAGTAGCCTATGCCTGTCGGTTATTAGGGCCTCGTCATAACCAAATGGAAACGGATATCTGATATGGAAGTATCGGGAGCAATAGGTCCATGAGCAGCGACTCGTGGTTCTGGATAATTCCTGGAGCGATCGCCAGGTGTGGCGCGTGTCCCAGGAAAGAAAACACGGGGAGCAACTGCACTCGTGCATACAAGACGGCGGCGAAGAAAACATTGCGACAGATTTTTTTTTTAATTTACAGAATAAAAAAATGAAATAATTTGATGAATTACGACACTGGTCAATAAAGAGAAAATCCAGCATTTTCCAGCACAGTGTTCAGATTTCAAGCACATTTCAAACCTTGAAAACACTCGATTGAAAATCAAGCATTTTCCAGACTTTCAAGCATCTGTACGAACCCTGTGAGTGAAAGAAGGCTTTTAAAGGGGGCTTGGGTGGACAGGAGAGCCCAGAGTGCCATAGGTGAGTTAAGATTCAAAGCATCTACACACTGTGTATATAGGAGCCACTTTCCCTGATCAAAGCCGAGCTCATCACCCGGTGTTGTGGCTGTCTGGACTGAGTGAAGCAGGAGGCAGAGCTCTGAGTGGCACAATCATCTCTTTGCCCTCCTTGCATTCGGAAATGAAGTTGCGACCTCTTGGTTTGAGATCCGATACCTGTTTTTTTTTAATCTCCTATTTTACCTCTCTGTGACTTGCTTGTTTCTTCTCTTATTGAGTCAACTGTACAGGTGCACTGGCTGTCCTTGAGCGACGCCTACAGAGTGCACGTCGCTGTTAAAGTTCACATATCTACTAATAACAGACATTTTTTATCACTTCGTCTATACCCAAGATAATTGAACGTTTGCGAAGCCCAGCCCGACTTAGTTACTGTTGCTATGTCTAACGTGTCTGTTCTCACACTGCAAATAGAAACTGTTTGACATCCTAACAATAGAAGATTTGAAAATTGAAGTCACTTTTTTTAAATAATTTTTCCTTTAATTTCATACAGAAATGGACAATGTTAACTCCTTGTTTCCAGCTGTTGACTGTCATCTTAGTTAGCTGTTTCTGGCCTTTACAGCTGAAAATGCTTTGACCCCCTGACTTTCTAATGTTACCAGTTGACTCGCTTTGAAAAAAAATTGGGCCTTAAAGCTATAGTGCAAAAATGAACGTCGGTAACATTCACGCCATCACCAAACTAGTTGACACAAAGTTGATTAAGCCTATTAGCTCCACAAAACTCTTTCTATATTTCTCGGTATCGCAGCGTTTACAAACTGTTGTCAACCCCCCCCGACGCTGGTGCAGATGCTTAGAAAAATCCCAAGAAGCACCCAAGACATGTTTCAGTTGTGGATTCTACTGCTAAACCTGTACATCAGAACGTATAAAAATCCATGCGCAATCACCGCAGGCTTACCTCATGTAGATGCACCCACACTGTTGTTGTAATTATTCAGAATTCCTCACTGGGGGGCGACAGAAGTTACCTTCCTCCCAGCATGATTAAAACTGGAACACAGGAGTGGGGATCAACCAACTTTAGGAGGCCTTAGGAGGTTAGTGAATACTCACTTATATGCAGAGTAAGTATATAAGACTTGCTGGACAATTATGTAAGAGAAACCATCTTCTGCAAGGAGGGAGTCTGGGCCCGTGGGGTTTAATAGAAAAACTTTATCATGTCCTCTCTATTTGTAGATCTCTTTCATGCTCGTTTCATCCTCCTCTATTCCTCTCCCCACTTCAATCCCCCCCCCCCTCCCCTCTCCTCCACTCTCTTCTCCTCTGCAGACTTGTTTATTCCTCTGCTTATCCTTAGATTGGTTAAGCTGTCTGTGGCAGAGCATGCAGCGACAAGGTTGTTTGTGATGGCTCTGTAGTAGGAGGGAGGACAGCGAGATGCTTGATACATCTGCTAATGTTATTTTTCATCTTCCATTTGAAAGGCTGCACAGACAGAGAGAAAGAGTGTGTGTTTGTGTGTGTGTGTGTGTGTGTGTGTGTGTGTGTGTGTGTGTGTGTGTGTGTGTGTGTGTGTGTGTGTGTGTGTGTGTGTGTGTGTGTGTGTGTGTGTGTGTGTGTGTGTGTGTGTGTGTGTGTGTGTTTTTTTTCGTTCTTGAGAACTGAGAGAAAATATGTATGGCTGAAAGGCTGTAGTTGTGTGTGTTGAGCACTGTTATAAGGTCACATTTTATTTAAAATTCTTAAGCCGTCTGGACAGAAATATATTTTCCATTATTCCAAATACCCCCACCAAGATGGTCACAGATGTTTAATGCCACATCAAACTGAAAGCTGTGTTATTTTCCTAACCACATGTAGCCTGTGTAAGGCATATAAGTGGAATACATATTCACTCTATAATACCACCTGCAACACAGTCTGGATAACAGGCATATTAAACATATGATTAAAGCCCCTATCTCACTGGGCTGCGACAGTGTGCGACAAGTTGGAGACACAAAATTGCGACCAAATATGCAAACTAGCGACACATTTCACTTGCAGTCTCACTGAGTTGGTTCCTCACGACACGTTTGCGAATGTCCTGCCCAACACTTGCCAGGAGGTCGCATTTATGTCTCGCGAACGTCTGGCGAGCGTCGCACGACCGTCTCATTTTTGTCTCAAATCAGTCGCAATTTAGTTTCATAAGTCGCCAACCCCTCGCAAAGTTGTCTCACATTGCTCGCACTTTCTGACTCGCGGAAACTAAATTGAGAAGGGTTTGCGACGCGTTGGAGACACCTGCGACCACTCTGAGACTGTTTTGAGACAGATTTGTCGCACACTTTTTTTGAACATGTTCAAAATTCATGCGACAGGACTGCGCGGCTCTGCGACTCATGCGAGGAAATTGAGACCTCCGCGAACGTTTGGAGACAGTTTAGAGACTCGTTTGCGAATGAAGTCTCCAACTTGTCGCAAACAGTCGCAGCCCAGTGAGATAGGGGCTTAAAGGTGCTGTAAGCGGAATGGTTCTATTAGCTAACTTCCTGTCAGTTACTGCAGTTAGCAGTCCCCTCCCTCGTCCCTACGTCACCACATTAATGCACTGCGGTTCAAGCAGCGAGTTATCTAGCATCATCTCAGATCCATAAGTGTGATAAAACATGATCAAAACAGACATTGGGAAGGATTTTTACCTGCTCTGCCATTGTAGGCGCATAGACATTCACCCATCTGTCACTCTGGCGTGCACCGGCAGTGAGACCATGAGTGAGACGGGTGTCGGTTTGTAGCGTTCTCTCTTGTGATTGAATATTAATTTCGGGATCCCCGAAAAGTTTATTTGACGAATACATGCAGAGCAGCTGACTGAGAGATCGGCTTTATGAAACATGTAAGTGATCACTGTATGAATAAAGAGCGATTTAACACTTATATTAACATAAATCAATCGCTTACTTCACCTTTAATATGTAAGGCACAATATACAGTATCTCACAAAAGTGAGTACACCCCTCACATTTCTTCACATTTTTCTTTATATCTTTCCATGGGACAACACTGAAGAAATGACACTTTGATACAATGTAAAGTAGTCAGTGTACAGCTTGTATAACAGTGTAAATTTACTGTCCCCTCAAAATAACTCGACACACAGCCATTAATGTCTAAACTGCTGGCAACAAAAGTGAGTACACCCCTTAGAAAAAATTTACAAATCGGGCCCAAAGTGTAAATATTTTGTGTGGCCACCATTATTTTCCAGCACTGCCTTAACCCTCTTGGGCATGTAGTTCACTAGAGCTTCACAGGTTGCAACTGGAACCCTCTTCCACCCATTTATGACAGCATCACAGAGCTGGTGGATATTAAAGACCTTGCGCTCCTCCACCTTCTGTTTGAGGATGCCCCAAAGATGCTCAATAGGGTTTAGGTCTGGAGACATGCTTGGCCAGGCCATAACCTTTACCCTCACCTTTTTTAGCAAGCCACTGGTCGTCTTGGAGGTGTGTTTGGGGTCGTTATCATGTTGCAATACCACCCTGCGGCCCAGTTTACGAAGGTTGAGTGCACGTGGTCAGCGTCGTACACAGAAGTTGGCTTTGGAAAATAGACGTATGAGTGCTGCCAGCATTGCTGAAGGGCTTGAAGGGGTGGGGGGTCAACCTGTCAGTGCTCAGACCAAACGCCGCACTCTGCATCATACTAGTCTGCATGGCTGTCATCCCAGAAGGAAGCCTATTCTAAAGATGATGCACAAGAAACCCCACAAAAAGTTTGCTGAAGACAAACAGACTACGGACATGGATTACTGCAACCATGTCCTGTGTTCTGATGAGACCAAAATACATTTATTTGGGTCAGATGGTGTTAAGAGTGTGGAGCGGCTACCAGGTGAGGAGTACAAAGACAAGTGTGTCTTGCCTAGAGTCAAGCATGGTGGTTGGAGTGTCATGGTCTGGGGCTGCATGAGTGCTGCCAGCACTGGGGATCTACAGTTCATTGAATTCTAACATGTACTGTGACATACTGAAGCAGAGCATGATCCCCTCCCTTCATAAACTGGGCCGCAGGGCAGTACTGCAACATGATAACGACCCCAAACACACCTCCGAACGACCACTGGCTTGCTAAAGAAGCTGAGGGTAAAGGTTATGGACTGGCCAAGCATGTCTCCAGTCTTAAACCCTATTGAGCATCTTTGGGGCATCCTCAAACGGGAGATGGAGGAGCGCAAGGACTCTAATATCCACCAGCTCCTTGATGTCGTCATGAATGGGTAGAAGAGGGTTCCAGTTGCAACCTGTGAAGCTCTAGTGAACTACATGCCCAAGAGGGTTAAGGCAGTGATAGAAAATAATGATGGCAAAACAAAATATTGACACTTTGGGCCCAATTTGGAAATTTTTTCTTAGGGGTGTACTCACTTTTGTTGCCAACAGTTTAGACATTAATGGCTGTGTGTCGAGTTATTTTGAGGGGACAGTAAATTTACACTGTTATACAAGCTGTACACTGACTACTTGACATTGTATCAAAGTGTCATTTATTCAGTGTTGTCGCATGGAAAGATATAATGAAATATTTGAAGAAATGTTAGGGGTGTACTCACTTTTGTGAGATACTGTAGGTGAATGGGTCACTTTCAAGAAATAAAGGTCTTTATTCTTCAAGATTGACCCTTTCCTCTTGTTACATGGCTACTTAGTAAATTAATAAATAGTTTGAAGCAAAATATTGATTTAAATTTGGTTTTATCGATTTAGAAATGCTTCTATTGCTTATGGTACAAATAAATAGTCCAATACCGTCGGAACCTCCTCCATAGCAGCGGTAACTAACTCACGTCGTCCTGACTGGAATCTTTTCAAACATTTACCCTGACTCTGAAGTACTACTAATACTTGTTTATGAGGAGAATCTAGTGGTATAATTTACATTGCAACGGTCGCGTGGCAGCAGAATCATGAATAATCTGACATTTCTCTGACAGCAGTGGACTATCGGGCCACCTTAAGGTCCTGTGTGTTCGGGAGAAGGTCAAGGTAGACATACCAGACATACTTGGTGGTGGAGGAGCCAGACTGCTTCAGGTCAGAGCTGCTGACCACTGTGGATGTCTATACACCATATCAAAGTCTTTTTATTTTATTTTTTCTCCCAAATCCACTGGCACCCCCCGCAAAAGCCACTGACACCGTGGGCAACTGCTACTAACACTGAGATGGCTGTATGCAGTTATTATTTTACTCTGCTTTGAGGTCCAAATGATGATTCGGAAACTCTTTCGGTTTTTTTTATATTACAAAGCTGCACTTATTTAGGACTAACCCAAACATGCTGAGTCATGGTTTAACAGAACCAGGAACCAGCACTAAAACTGTTGTATGAACTAATTGGGGGTATGAGCACACAGAATAAATCTACGAAAAATTATTTGTGATTTTGAAGTCGCTGTTAATTCTGAGGCAAATGAAGAAAGTCCTGAGAAGTGAACTGCATTTAGTATGTTTTGCTTAATACCGTCACATTGTCACATTCAGCTTTGTGTTGCTTATATTTCTGGATCTTTTGGCCTTTTGACATAATGAAAAACCAGTCTTATTTGCACCTCAACTGTGGTCACCATTCTTTTTGTGCTATGGTAAAAAAAAGAAAAAATTGTGAACAATGTACTGGCTTGTCCCCCTGAGCAATGTTTCTAGACCAGTAACACATTTAATTAAAGTTCTGTAAGTTTACTTTTGAGCCAAAAATAAATTCACTCTCTACCAAGGCCTCTCCTCTCTCTTGCTAACACCCATGTCATTGGATCCATCCACCAATCCTTCAATGCCTGGTTTCCTATCTTGCCTCCTTCATTTCACAAATTAGTCACGTTCGTCATTCTACGTGTCATACATGTCATACCTGTCACCCAGGTACCCTCCACTGCCACCTGCCACCAGATGATGACTCACGACCCCCCACTGGGGAAGATCCAGAGGCCCTCCTACAGTTCGTTTTGACAAGATCTGCTCCTGTCACGGTTGGATTTGTGGGTTTTGAAAAGTAACTCTTAACGCAGCATCACATAAACAGAGGGTTTAGCCATCGTAGGTGCATGTGTGTACAGTTCACAGCTGAGAGATACACCTGCTGTGTCAGTTGTCAACAAGAGATCTTACAACTTAGTGCTTGAAATGGGTCACACAAACTTTTGCATGCCATACTTTTTTGGTCCAGATACATAACATTTTAAGTGGCATTTAGTGTGTGCCCCACACAGTGTTTGCCAACACTGTGGATTTATCAAGTATTAGGCTTGATTTCTTATTTTTTCTTGCCCAAAATAAGTCTGGAGAAGCTCAAGCTGAAACTCAGTAAGGGACAGCTGCTGGATGGAAGGTCACGCCTTCAGCTTTCACCTTCAAAGTAAAGACTTTATGGCGACATAATTAGCGCCCACGTTTTCTCTTGAGTTGGAAATTTAGATTTGTTTCAATGAAGCGAATTAACAAGCACTTCAGAGGACGCGTATTACAGGTGGAAAGGTCATGGAGGTAAATGGACCTTCAACCAACTGAGTTTCAGTGCCATTCTGTCAAAATGCAACTCGAAACTAATCAAAGTGGTTAGCCTCATTCATATCATTCAAGAAAAGTAGAAAAGGTAACAGGTGCTTCATGGTGAAAAAGCAGGAGTTATAAGCACAACACACGAATATGCTGCCGCTGGTGAAGCTCCCCCCAGACACTCTGAATGTGTGGACTATGGCGTGAGCGAAACAGGGATTTCATTAAGTGCAAAAGGCTGACTTTATAGTGATCAATGGCTCTGCTCATCGGTCACCTAGAGCGGCCTAACCGATCGCAGCAGAGAGATGGACGAATGGATTCCGATGGAGGAAGAGGGGAGTGGCCGTGATGGATTGGAAATAGAGGGTGAGTGAGGAGAAATGTGAAGAAAGAGACGGATGAGGAATAACCGCCTCACGACCCCTTTGTAAAGATTTATGTGCTCTGGGGGGGGGAACAACACAAAAGTACCAAATAGTTCAAGCCTTTCACAGACACTTCTTGCAATGGCTGTCAATAATGTTAATTAAATTCACGCTATTTGTCTGAACAAGCTCATTTGGAATGTTTTGTGCCCCTGCCTGGCGTGAAGGCCATGATGTGTGCACAACCCAACATTTAAACTGTCACTGTTGTTTCACTCAAAGGACCTGTCAGGTGATGCTTGATGGAATCCTGTAACAGCAAATTGTGTTTATTTAACTACTGTCGATCATACTCCTATATGCAGTTTTAAAAACTGACTCCCAGGCGTCAAGCCAGCCGATGTTTAAATGCTTTACACATGTGATGATTGACTTTTTCAGGGATCCTGGTTATGTTTTATTCATATAAAAATCATATCTAGGAGTGGAAGCATGTGGACTCCAATGGAAACCAATGGATGCACCTTTAAAGATTAGGTAAGGGAAAGATTGTGATATGGATGGGTTTGAATGACTTATTTAAGGTGTCAGGGGACCATCATTTCTATGGATGTGGTGATAAGCACTTGGTTTGGGAATGACAACTGTCATGGTTGAAAGGAGCCATGATATCTGTCGTTAGGAAACAAGAAACAAACAGCAGTCCATCTTGTTCAAGACCAACACTTTGTTGACCACCATCCACCTCCTCCCTAAATCAACATCCCACTACTTTTCCCCCCTTTTTTTCCCCCATCTTGCAAAACTTGAACCCTGTACAGTATATGGTGTATATATGTCATGTGTGGGCTCAATCCGCTCCCCCACTCTAACAAAAGTAGCCCATTGGGAATGGCCAGTGTGAATCAGAGGAATGATTATGGGGAGGAATACCTGTTTCAGTTCTGAATTTGTTGAAGGGCAAAAATTCCCAGACATTCTTGCATATAAAAATTAGATGGTTTTCTCAATGCTAAAATGAAAGGGAAAGTATGTCAATGGTGATCAGTTAAATAGGCTGAGTCCAACGTAGAGGGGTAAGAGAGCCAGAGTCTGGGCATCCATAGGAACCAAATAGGATTCATCTTGAAGTGGTAACTCAGTCAGAACAAAAATGACAAGTCGCTAAATATGGAGTCAGACAAACAATCAGAAACATGTAGAGAGCTGTAAGAATGATGTATACAGCTACTGTATATGAATAGCTAGGAGTTTTTTGTTTCATGTAATATCCCAAATAAATACGGTACAAACACACGTGTCAACGCACTCTATGATTTTCATTTATTTTAAAGATATATATTTTTTTGGCATTTTTATGCTTTATTGATAGTGTAGAGACAGAGGTGAAATGGGGCAGAGAGGGGAGTGACATGCAGAGAATGACCGCGGGCTGGAATCGAACCCAGGTCCGCTGCTGGCCGAGGCCCATGGGGGGGACGCCCTACCAACTGAGCTAAGGGCGCCCCCGATTTTCATTTATTTAACTATGAAAATCAACTTGCAGAGCTAGTTGGTTGAGTTGCTTGAGACGGGCAATCCATCACCGTGGACAATTCATCTCTCCTTCATTTTGTTCCAACTTCTCTTATCATTCCCTGGAAATGCAAATCAACTCAACTCTTTGATTGCATGCGGTATTGGAGCGTGACCCCTGAGTAATTGAATGGAGTGAAAGGCGTCACTGCAGGCTCCGCATGAGCGTTTCCACGTGGACAGTCTCTCTTGTATCCGCACTTTGCCTCGATAAAGGAGCGCCTCTCGCAATCAAAGACAATGGATATAACACAACATTTATACTGGTGTGCCCCCTTTATATTCTTCATGTTATTGTACATGTCAGTGTATGATTTTTCAATGTGAAAAGTCTTGAATAAAAAAAGTTTAAAAAATTCTCATTTTAAAAAGGAGAGACTCAGGGGCGAGGATTTAGATTATTACTTTGGATTATAGGGGAAATAGCACCAAACACGCAGGGTGGCTTTCTGAGAAAAGTGTGAAAAAATTGCCACCGTCACTATCCAGCCTCTTAAAGACACAGCAAGGCCAATTAACCTCCCTCATTACTGCTGCTATTGGGCCCTTCCGCTTCAAATAGCGCGCTGCGAGATTGGGGAAACACAGGATGGGGGAGTGGCAGAGAGGATGCGTGTGTGTCGATGGGCTGCAGTGCAGAAGAAGATAGGAATAAATCAGCGGAATGAAATACAATAAGAAAACGCAATTTGTCACCCCATTGTCACCTCCCGCTCTCCCCGCTCTCACCTCTCTCTCTCCCCTGTCTCTCTTACCTCTCTCTCTCTCCCACTGCAGGAGTAAGCGTGGATTCACCAGGCGGAGGCTTGGCGTGTGTCGGCCCAGCTGCTGCTTCTATTTAAATGAGACTCGGGGCTTCATGAAGCGAGGCATAACGCGTAGTCGAACCCTTTCAATATGCATCCTCTGCAGTCCGCTGTGCACGACAGGGTGAAGGGGAGGCGCACACACACACACACACACACACACACACACACACAGACAGAGGGAGCATAAGAGGGCACAAAGTGAACTCATTCTTGCCCTGCATAACACGGGGGATCATAAAAAGTATGTAGTTTGCATGCAGTACGCACACAATTTGAGACTTGCCTTTTCCTTATTTATATCATCATAACATTATGCCTTGAACTTGCCTCTTCCTTATACGTACATCTGTTGCATCGCTGTTGTTTTCACTTGTCGATGTGACGTGACTTTGTCTGTGCAGTGGATTGTCATCTCGACCGGATGCAGTAGGGCATCAGGGTATTTTCCGGGCCTGCCGCATCCGACCACATGCATTGTAACATCCTAAATCTTTTTCTACCATCATGAATAACAGAGAAGTATGGGAATTGGAACGCGGCCCTTGAAGACAACTCTGCGGATGCATGGGCAGGACTGAGACTGTGTGGAGTGTGCAGTCTATAGCCTTAATGGGCCGCTGGGATGCACGCAGTGACTGTAAATGACAAAGCGCACGTTGACAGGAAAAAGCCATCGACTCATTACTCAGTTTGTCAGAGGCTGAAGGGGGAGAGGGGGGGGGGGGGGGGGGGGGGCGAGTGAGAAGTATCTCCCTCACAGTATGTGTTACACATTTCATCAGAGAGAGGAAGCTTTTGAAGAGAAAAGCTTGACATTCTTTAAAAAAGTATTGTCTCCGGCGCTGCGAGGAAGTTACGGCTTTCGTTGAATATGAATTACGCACCTGTTAGCTTTTTAATGAAATATTAATTAGTAGCATGACTCCCCCTAAAATGAAACTGAAACATTCTATTACAAATATGAATAATAGATTGTGATCTTCTTAGGTCTTTCAAGAGTCTTTTTAGAACCATTTAAAGGAGGAACACGGCAGACTTAACATATAAAAGCTGTGTGCAATAGTGCTGCTCATCATGTGCAATCATCTGTGTAATGTCTTCTGTGGCAGTGGAGGAGCTTTTATCAAGTCTGAGGAAATTGACATCAGTGTTATCTGAGCCTGGGCTTGATGATGACACATAGAACTGAAAGCCTGTCTTACACATTTATAAGATGTAGGCATGAAGCGAAGTGCGATCGGCTGCAACACAGGAAGGGCCAAAATGTTGGACCAAAGCCTTGTTTCCCATCGAGCAGTTCAGTTCGGTCTGGTACGGTATGGTTTGATGCGGAACAGTAACTGTAGAACTGGCATTTCCACTGCTGACATAACCCTTACTTGGTATAGGCGGGGTATATGCATAGACTGTCTATACGTAGAAGAGGGTAGGCCCTATGCCGTACAACTGCTCTGGCCTAGCCACGGCAGCTACCTGAGTATCATTACATCATAGCAGCAGGACACAGTGTAGCCCACCAGTAAATTCAGTGGAGAAGAACACTAAACAGCAAACCAAGAGCAGTGTGCCCACATTTCAACAGTGGAAACGCAACTAATTGGGACCCTTACCGTACCGTACCAAACTGTACCGCTCAGTGGAAACAAGGCTTTTAATTTGGGATGTCTATATACAGTACATTGACTTCCACCCTTCTTTGTCAGCGCCAGGCCAGTGAGTCAGTCCACCACATTATCTAACTTTGTATTTGGCTGCTACTGTATGCTTTCTGTAGATGTGTGTTTAAACTCAACAGACTTTAGCTCAAAGCCCCGCTGTGCTCACACAGACTGAAAGAGCCACCAGCATGGCCCCAGGCTCTCGTAATTCCCCACTGCAGAGTAATACACAATCTTTGGAGGGAGCCTTTGAAGTGGTATCAGATAGGTTCTTCCAGTAATTTTTGTGTGCAGTATGCATCTACTGTACGTAACTGACGTTTCACTCACAACGTTGGTTATCATTCAGCTACGATGATGACAGTGAAGATGTCGGCACACCAAGTGTAAGGATTTTAATATCCAAATACTTATTGAAGACTATAGCACCTTCATTTGCTTATGTAATCAATATATATCTATATAATCAAACTAACAATTAACCATTGATCTTCATGTGATATAGAAAGTCGTAAAACTTGTTTTCCCACAAGCTGGAGGCTCGATGTATTCGTTTTCTAACAATGAGTCTCTGTAAAACTCACATCACCAGTTAGAAGCAGATAAGACACATTATTGCACCAAGGACATCAGCATAGAGGCGTTTTTCTCCCATATAGCAGATTCATCAATCCGGAAGACGAAAGAAGAAGGATGATTCAAAATAGACCAATCAAATGCATATCTGAACTTGTTATAATGTTGTTGATGAGAGGAGAGAAACTCACTTTTTGGTGTCCGCTTGAACCTGCATAACTGTAACCTGCTGAGATCATTTTATTCATTAAATACCAGTGAACCTTTTTCCATCCGACTCTTCTAGCATTTTTGCATCTTTTCACTTCCTCTTAAGAAACGAACACGTTTTAATAATATAGTTTTATTACAAGCAATTAACACGTGGCACGGTATTTCCTTGCAAGTTGCAAATATCCTGCTGGTGCATCATCGTCTCTTCAAGAGGTTTTTCAACCCAGCAGATGGAAGAAAGAGTGAACTGTTTAAACTTTGCCGAAGGATGAAATAGAACTAACAATATCGGAGCATCTGTTTAGCTAAATCTCTCAGCATCTGCTTTTGTCTCCCAACTGTCAAAAAGTTTGGGGAAATTTGACCGTGTACCATGTAGGATGAGGCATTGTATCTAATTAGCAGGAAGGGCAACAGAAATGTGATTCCAGCTTTTTTCCCAGTTTGTCCACATTATCAAGGGCAAACGAGGAAGAGGGAAAAGGAGAAATGAAGAGCAATTTCTGAGGGATGATCACCTCTGGGACTCACACTGTTTACCTGATCAATGGACTCTGTAACAGAACAAACTGATGGTGTGCTAACCGGTGTTCTTCATGGAATATTTTAAACTTCTGTTCGACTTTTTGGTGGAAAACTGTCTCAGTGATGCAAGGAATCAAGTGGGGGAATCGATGGACAAGGTTTTTGTGTGTATGTTGACGGACAGCGAGTCGTCACACGTTTCAGTCTGTCTGGCAACTGTATCAGGCCTAGACTGGATGTCACCCCAGGGTGATGCTACCTACTGCCTGTTTACCGCTCTTCCATTCAATAACCCAATGTGATACAAGACGTCGGGTCAACTAATACTGACTAATTGCGGTGGATGAAGGGGGGGGGGGGGGAGGGCGGGAAATGCCATCAGCAAGCCAAATTAGTTTTCAATTACAGCCTATAACCAGATATAGCAGATCTGTCAATCTCCAACTCACTCTGCAACTGTGGAAAGAGTGGAGGGGGACCGAAGGAGTAAACAGCACAGACCCAAAGGGTAGGAAATGATAAGGAGAAGAAGAAGAAGAAGAAGAAGAAGAAGAAGAAGAAGAAGAAGAAGAAGAAGAAGAAGAAGAAGAAAGAGAGAGAGAGGTTATGGCAAATAGAATCCCTGTTGGAACTATATGCAATGTCCTACAATTCACTCTGTGTGAAACTCTGCTGCCCTCTAAAGGTCACATCTTGCAAAATGTGGACAGCATTGGAAGGCTGTGTGTGTGGTGTGTGTGTGTGTGTGTGTGTGTGTGTGTCTTGATTGCTCATAAAAGCGTGAAACCTTTTGAACACGGCTTTCATTTTTAACTGAAAATCACTTTGCCCTCACACCATGACTTACCTGCAGACACTGCCTTTGAACAGACCACACAATGACATTTAGAAACATGAGTGCAAAAAAAGTCCTCGTAAAAAAAAGTACGCAAGCTGACAACAAGGAAGCAGGATACATTGATTCCCTCTCAAATGTCAGCGGTGAGTGTTACAATAGAATGGCCACATAAGGAGGCAAGAAATAATAATTCATTTTAACACCACACATACACAATAGGCTACTGATTCCATTTTAAAAAGTAGGTTTGTACAGTTGCCTTATCGTCTAGTTTGAACAGTTTTGTTATTTTACTCAAAATATTTATGTCTAGGTGTTTTTATCCATGCTTTTCGTACTGTTTTGAAGGGGGGTGACATATTTTGTTCACCATCGCCATTTGCCATCGCTGTAGAAGTGTGTGTGTGTGTGTGTTTTTTTAAATTGCAAAGTGCTTTGAGTCTGAGGCTTTGGAGAAATGTATTTGCTGTCCAGACTTCAGCAACATTTGTACTAACATTTTTAAAGGCAGTTGGTATTGGTTGTTTGGCTGCTGTCACTCAAAACTGATCAAACCACAACCCCAGTCCTGATAAAGCACATTTGCCAATTTATTTAAAATAAAAATACCCACGGATGGTGGTTTTTTTTCCTGAACATTAAAGCTCCCATATTATACACTTTTCGGTTCTATTATACACCATATTATATGGTCTTAGTGGTCCCTAATACGTTTTTCTTTAATTGTTTGCTGAAAAAAACTTTCAGATAATTTATTGTACTATGCTGATGTTCAGCTAATCTCACAATGGCCTATTTTTTTTAAAAGAGCTGCAGCTCCCCTCGTAAATATACAATCTTTGAGCTGCCCCCGCCCCCTGTCCGGAAGCGAAGCCAGATACGCCTCGCCCTCTGTCTGTCAGGGCCGTGGACCAATAAGAAATAGGGGTGTGGGCTGCACAGTGGAAGCTTCTGGCTTTCCAGTTTGTGGGGTCAGAAAAGGGGAAAATTCTGACTGGAGTATATTGGGGGGGGGGGGGGGGGGGGGGGGTTCAGAAAGGGGGAGAATGAGAACAGGAGAGATTGTTATTTTTTAAAATATTTTGGCAGTCTCTAGGCACACCGTGGACCCATGGATATGTTAGAACACATTTAAAAAGTGCATTTAGCATAGTATGTGACCTTTAACTCTAATTGCTGCTTATTAAGTCATAAATGTCGAACAGTGCTGGAAAAAAAACGTACATTTAACATGAAGTTTTAAGGGGCTTTACACTTGGCTGATGTTTAGTAGATTTAGGAGTTTATTTCAAATCAACAAAGCTATTACTCTGCACTTGGCACGGGTTGGAGTGCAGTAAGAGTTTTGCAATCTCGAAAATGAATAACATTTTTCACATTTTGCTCTTCTTTATGCCATTTGTCCTGCTATGTATGCATTTGAGGACAACACCAGTGGATTGAATCTGACTAGTTAGCACATTCATATGCTCCAGGTTTTCCTCGTGGCAGAGTGATTACAGGAAAGATTGGATTGATGTGAGTTGGAATGAGTTTGTTTGCGTTTCTACTCTGCCATTTACCGGTATAATATAATAAAGCGCTTCAGTGAAATGAAATGATATTAAAGCATTTCCTTTGGGGACACAAACCACTTTACCAGTGTTGAGATTATTTTCTGGAGATTCATATTCAAATATGAAATTATTCATTTTTTTAACCACTTTCAAACAAAACTCAAGCCAGAATTTCAATTAACTGTTTGAGTGTACAACATTGTGATACAGTATAGGCCTATATTCATTCATCAGTGATCAAATCTAGCACTTCTTTCGGCTACCTCTCCACCATCACTTCCTGACTTTTCTCGCCACTGTGAACTGTAAAAAAAAAAAAAATTATAATAATTAGTTTCATATGTAAGGCAATTTCCTCCGATCGAGGGACAAAAAATTAAACACACCACCACCGCGCACACATGCACTTCCCCATCTCGGGTGGGAAAAAAAATAATACGAGGATTGCCTGGATTATTTTTAGATGAGGCATGCATTACCACAGCAGACACTTTCTAATCAATTTTAATCAGGTCTTTTTGCCGCTGTTGGGAAAGTATTGGATCTAAGACGTGTCAGACACTGGAGCAGTACAATATTGAACTTGGCTGTGAATCCCATTATCAGCACATGCTGGGCTGGGAAATGTGACAAAACTGCTATCTGATTAGATACTAATGAAGACATGGTCTAAGTACACAGTGCGCCAATGTGGAAAAAAAGTGTCAGTGATCATAATACTTGCCGCTACATTTGTCCTACTACATTTGTTCAAACATAGCTTTCCAATTTCACTCCCGCATGATCGCAGATTTGTTTTAGTATTATCGAAACTTGGCCTTTGTTGCAGTGACATTTTAAGTAATAACCACATGTTCAGATTCCCTTTGTTTTCAAATTAACATAATTTAACATGTTAGAAGTGAGCATCGATTAGCACTGTTACCGTTAGCAGCTGTGAAAGAAAAACCTTGCCATCAGATAGGAGGATTGTATAATTTTCATTTAACTGGGACCCCATGTGTCCATAAATCACATCCGGCTGTGCAAAGCAATTTGTCGTCTTATTCCTGTGGGAAATAGCTGTCTCACTAATAAAAAAGTTAGGCAACTTCTTTCATTGTGGGCCTATGACATATTATCTAGATAGAATTCAGATATACCGCTCCAAAGTTTTTCTTAAATTGGCATCTCTACGTTATGTGATGGATAATGCTCTGAATGACAATGTATTTTTTATTTGGTATTTGGGAGGAATGTTGTCAATATTCCATAAATTAAAAAAAACAAAAAAACAATGACACACCTATAACGAGTAAACCCAGAGACACAGATCATTTGGAGTGGTCTGTGTTTTTCTCAGTGCCTGTATATTATTCAAAAGTTCATAATAAAAAGCTGCTTGGCCTTTAGCCGGAAGTGCTCTGTGGTCACTACTGTCGGCCATTATAGGGCAAAGGTGACTCAGAGCTAGCCCCCAAGTGGCCAGCAGCAGGTGTGGAAATATGTTCATTGTGCTTTCAGTGGAAACCCTAACCACCACCACCTCCATTGCGGGGATGACGTGAGTGGCTTTGTTCTTTTCCATTTCCCCCACACACAGTAAGAGAGATGTGGGCCTCCTGCTATCTCCAATAATCTCCAGAGACACTCACACTGTCTACCAAGGGCATCCTTTAAGCAAATGTCCTTTTCATGCTTCTTTATTCTCCTCCGCCCCCCCCCCCCCCCCTCCTCCTCATCTTCACACCTGAACACCATCAATCTAGCCATTTACTTTAACTTTATTTCTCACTCCATTAGTTTCTAGGACACAGAGCGGCACAGGGAGAGAAAAGGGGTGAGAGGGGGTGGGGGAGACGCCGAGACGGATAGAGTATGTGGTAAGAAAAAAGAAAAAGAAAGTTTGTCTCCTTGGAGAGATAAAATGTAATTTCACAGTCAACTTGCCGTGATATATTATTCCACAACAATGGGATGTGGGCTGATGTGAGCCTCTGCTTGGCACCTGTACAGAGCACTTAGAACATCAGCGATTGCTCTCTGGAGAGGTTGGATGTGTGTGTGTGTGTGTGTGTGTGTGGGTGGGTGTAAAACGTGCATTGTGTGTCACGGCTAAATTGTCACACAAAAGACATGATCTGAATGGAGTCACAAGGAGCGTCTGGCCCAGTGGATCGTGGCGAGCACAGTCGGCTCTGAAATAAGAGTGCTGGTCATGATACAAGGCACAACAAAAATAAAACAGTTTTATTTGGTGTTAATTAATATTATTTACAGTCTTTGATTTCATTCCTTTGTGTACAGCATGTGTATATATACAGTATAAACCCCAAATAAGAAAAAGAAAAAGGCAAAAATCCAACACTCTCCAACATGTTTGCAGCGGTAGACAGTTGAGCAAAATGAGAAAAAGCTAAACTTCATTTATTCCAGTAGCTGCGCACTCCCTCCATTGCTCCCGCTTCACCATTACACGCGCTGTTATCCAGGAACATGGTAAAGCACGGACAGATCCCTCCTGCTTCATTAGCTACCCGCCTCTCAGCGCGGGAAGCACTTACACAATATCTAGCGGCTTTAACCAGAATTGATGCAAAAAGGCCAAACCCTCTCTCAGCACAATACATACAGAAGATGGGATGTCGCGTTCCAAAGTAACATCAAGTGACGTCCACTCGGAGGCGCTTCAGAAGTTGTTTTTCATTTCTGGATATTTGAAGAAAGTACAATAAATTAAAAGAAATTAAAGTGGACATATTAAAAGGTGCACTATGTAACTTGTGGGTGTGTCAAGAGAAGTGAACCTTTTCTAAGGTGTATTCTCATAACTGAATAAACAAACTTTACTCGCAGGAAAATAGGAATCCTAGAACAGTGTTTGAAGTTACAAAGCTGCCTGAAAACTCTCTGTTTCCCTGTCGTTGTTAACGGCAGCAGGGAACACAGTTTTTATAACATTAATAAACATATTTTCGTCTTACGTTTGGTTCCAGGTGCATCAAAATGATTTTGTTTTGATTTATGATGAAACATTTTTCAATACTAAGAATTTAAAAGAGATTCATAAAACGGTTCCGTATACTAACTGCAAGCACTGCATTATGTAAACAAATCCCCCTTCCCATGAAACTACACAGTGCACCTTTTAATGATATTAAGTGCAATCTGACAGAGCAGACTTCTACATCTACACGCTTTATCATTGTCTTTTTTTTTCCCCTCACAGTTTGCTGTTCTTCTGAAACTGGGAGACCAGCGCCAGCACCTGCTCCGAGGCCGTCACCACCTTGCTCTGCATGTAGAGGGCGCTGTTCTTGGAGGTCTCGCTGAGGAAGTAGCGATAGTTCACCATGATGCCGCAGGAGTTGGCCGTGCCTCGGGGGCTGGCGTCGGCGTGCCAGTTGAGCCTCCACATGGTGGCGCCGTTCTGCAGGTGGAAGTTGGCCACGGGGTTGAGTGCGTAGCCCCGCCTCTTCTCCCCGTACAGGTACCAGGCACACAGGCGCATGAGGGCGGGCTCCAGGACGCGCGACAGCCTCTCCGAGTGCGTCCACTCGCTGGTGCCGATCAGCTTGCGGAGGGCCTCGACGGAGGGGGTCCCCGGGCTAGAGTCGGTGGCCTGCTCCACCTCCCTCCACTCCTGCTCGGAGAGGAGCTCCGAGCCCCGGCCCTCCTTCCTGTACTGGCTGAGCTGACCCTGCAGCCACTGGGAGAAGCCCGGGATGGGAGACAGGCTGGAGAACTGGCCCATGTGAGGGAACTCGCTCTGGAAGAGAGACATGAGAAGAGAGGGGGTAAAGGGAGGTATAGGGTTAAGGTATATCTGGAAACCCTGGTCTAAACAAATCAAAATAGATATATGATATCAAAGTCGGGTGACTTGGCTTTTAAAAATATCAGATTGAAAATAAATGTTCATAAATATTATAAAACGTGCACACACAGTCGCACAGACACACACACAGTCGCACAGACACACACACACAGTCGCACAGACACAGACCCACACACAGTTCTCCCGAGTTATCTTACAACCCACTCCTCCTCTCACCAGAATCCTCCTTTCTCAGCCTTGCTCTCCCATGTCTTTGGCTGAGAAGTGACAGAGTGATGTGTGGCAGGCAGAGGAGTGAAAGGCTGCAGATGAAATACACACACCCCAACCCCCCTGGAGGGACACACCGCTGCATGTCTGTCTCGCACTGCAAAATTGTTTTCCTTTCATCCTTCTTGATTTTCCCCTGCCTTCACTTCAAAAACCCCGCCTTCCTGCTATTACATGTCACGCTGGTTTTCCAGGCCTAGTGTTTCTTCTCACTCTACTGTATCGTCATGATCTCACCTTTCCTCACTTCCAACCTCTGCCTTTCAACTCCTGGGTGCTCCGCGGGTTGGGGTTGTGTGGTTGTGTGTGTGCGTGTGCGTGCGTGCGTGTGTGTTGTCGGAACGGTTCTCTAAGAAAAGATGGTGGTGGGAAGAAGGAGAAAAGGACTGAGATAAAAGAAGGAATGGTGCCAGAACGGGGCCGCAGGGCCCAATCCACAAAGACAAGCAGGACCTCCTCCCTTCGCCCTAAATCACAACTGTGACCTTTTTCTTTTCCACTCCATCATCTATCCATCATCGTAGTGGCTCCTCTGTGGCTGCTGCCGCTGCTCCCTTTCACCTTCATCTAAAAAGGTAAAAGCCTGTCTGAACGGCCAGGGCCTTTGCAGAATACTACTGTGGTTTGTGCAGCCCTCAAAGGAACTTACACTGTCGGGGTCAGGCGGTATTTCCTTACAGGGGTTATAATATATATAAATATATTTAAAAAAAGTAATGGCACTCATTGGATTATTTGGATGGGGTCATCCCTATTTTCCCCGGGTCCTATGTTCCCCGTTTTTTCCCCAAAAAGGGTCCCCGGTCGCAATACGTACATACATAAAAAGGGTCCTATGTTCCCCGCTCTCTCTCTGCACCTGTGCAGTAAGCTCACTGAACTGTAGGTTGCTATTAATAAACAAAACAATACGGGAAAAGCTTGCAGCAGTCAAAACAGTCCTGTTGTATGAACAACTTAAGTGGAAGCAGCTTAAAGCACTGAAACCGGATTTTTATGGGGATACACTATAAACAGCTATTTCCCATCTGTTGGGTGGGAAAGTGCTTTTGATGTTCCATTCAATGTTCCTATCGTTAAACAAGTGCTAGCCGGAGTAGGCCGACATTGGAGGGCTCTTGTGCGCTTACTGAAGGGATGGATGAGATTTCATTACCGCATGTCTAGTGTTTATGTGTTTTCACGCTCTCGAAAAGTGCTAAAAACAAGTGGGAGATTTATGATTCATAACCACGACTAAAAAAATAAAAGCTCAAACTTTTGAAAAGCAATCAAACGAAAAATCTTGCCGGTCACAGCTACGTATTTTTGCTGGAGTAAGGCTGTGCCCGCTCGGCCACTTTTTGAAGGCGACTATGCAGGCGTTATATTAAATTCACTGTGCGTAGGATACTGAATTGTGTGGATAGAAACTGGTTAACAACTGTATATGTGTTGTCGTGATAAAGACGTATTATCTAGCTATAATAAGACGGGTTATTTTAAAAGCCTCTGCGATAAGACTAGGTACTTTATGGTTATCGTCTTTAGATAACCTCGCCTCTTCTGTGACTTGTTCTCAGCTTTACCCAGATTGAAATAGTTATCATGTGCACTCATTTCACAGTGCTACTTTTAATTAGCAAAACTGACACAACATGCAACACTTCAAAATTCGGGTGTTATTTCACACATCAAACAAAAACAAAAACTTATGAATCAAATTGGGTCAAATATGACGTAGGGAAGTTTCTCCCAACAATATTATATAGAATTGTAATTGGTGTGTTGTATTAAAACTTAACTAATAGAATTTCATCCCAGTGATAAGATTTTTTTTTAAATTTATTCAGAAGCCTCCGTATTAAGAATTTATTATTGAGTCGAAGGACACATTGAAGTCAGCTTTGTATAAAGAGTGTGTTGTGAAAAGCAAGCCAAAGCAACATACTGTAAAATACTCTCATTCTTAGTCTTCAAAATGTGTAGATACCATAAATTCTCCAGCTCCCAAAACTAAAACAAATGAAAGTAAATGCAAATTGTCCTCCGAGTGCAATCCTTCATCCCCGGGGCCTGGCACTCACCTGCAGTTCGCGGACCACCCTCTTGATGAGGTAGTTGCCCAGCTCCACCCCTTGTAGGCCAGCCTGGGTGGAGGAGATAGAGTAGAAGATGGCCGCATTGATCTTATTCACATCCTCCTCCGAGTCCAGAGTGGTGAACTCCCGGACGATACCCTGGGTCATAAAAGACAAATTCGGCATTACTCATCCAGACACAACAAGCACCAATGGGTCTCAGTGTTCAGCCCAAGCAGGAGGCCGTAACAACTATCTCAGAGCTGCTGGAGTGAAACTGTAAAAAAGTTTTTCCACTATCTACTATTTCACACCATAGACTATTCTCAAATTTCAGTGTCGTCAAAAGCACCTTTTCCGCGCTGTAAACTGCGAGTAAAAAAAGGAAGTCGGCACCATAGGGGTTGCCTCCCAGAGGGATGAGCAGTTTAAAGGTCTCGGTATTGTTTTTCACACAGCAATAATCCATTTGTCAGCCGAGGGCAGGAACAATAAGAGTAAATCCCAGATGTGTAACTACCTTCTCCAACGTGTGGTAAAAGTGAGACAAACCATTGCAACAACCTGCAGCGTTTGCTTCTCCTACCTGAATGTTATCAGAGATGTCTTCCGTGAGGGCCACATGGAGCACCACCAGGGGCTCTCCTGGCATGGCGGCGTGGACGAAGGCATAGCAGCGGCGGTACGGCCCCACTCTGCGCTTCAGGTCACTCCAGTTCCTTATGGGGTGCACCGCTTCATACCTGGCAGAGGGCCGATAGTTAGTCTTTCGGTTTGCAATTAACTGCAATAAGTTTGAATTATTACTTAATTGTATGTATTATTATATGATAGCATATTGTTCTTTCACATTCATTTCAATAAAACTTGTTGAATTGAGAATAAAAAAAGGAGAGAAATACACTCTGCATTCCAAATCACTTTTTTACAATACTAAAGCAATCTAGTTTCCATAGTGCAAAATGCAATTGGATTTTATTATGGGCATCATGGGTATTTTTGGCAAACTACATTTTTGACATGCATGTATTGGGACATCCTATATCATTTTTCTGGCATACTAAATAAGTAGTGTGGCAGTATGGGTAATGGAACACAGGGACTGTGTGAGAGTGAGTGTGAGGGAGCACTAACGCCCTTACTGGCTGATTTTCTGCAGGATCTCGCAGGGGGACTGCCAGGTGATTCTCTCTAGTCGGAGCAGGCCCACGGAAAACCACTCTGACAGTAAGCTTTTCAGCGTGCCATTCAGGTCCTGGGAGATAAAAGAGGGGAGAGTTTAGAATGATGATCCCACATCCCACTGACAAAGGAAAACAAACCATGTTATTTTCCTCGCTGAGAAGAGCCGGGCGGCTGGGCTGTCGGAGAAATATGGAAGCAGAATCATCTTGTGTCATTTGTGTTCCGTAATAGTGCCTGTACTATACATTGTATAAAGAAAACCCTGGTAAGCATCCACATCTTACTTTGCACACGATGAATGAGAAAAAAAAAGGTCATGATAGCCATGAACAGTAAGTCATCTGAGCTCTGTAAGGAATGCCCATTATTACTGGAAGTGTTGAAGATGTGTTTGTCCCTCTTTTATATACACTATCTTATATTAAAAAGCACCATAAATGCATTTGCTGAAAATTGCAGCTTTTATACGAGTACTAAAGAACTGGATAAAAACATACATTAGAGGACTCACATCTTGTTAACTGACAGCAAAGTTGCTTAAGATTGGTCTTCCGGCCCATAAACAATTGTGTTTGTCAGCGTGTGGGCTGTGTATGGTCCCCCGAGTGTCTTTGTGCTGTTCGAATGTTTTCACATTATGAGCAGTGATTTGTTTGAGCTTTCAATGTGCGTCTGTGAGGAGGCGCTTCAATAAACAACTTGCCATTTCAAAGCGGGGCCTGTCCTTCCGCAAAAGGTCAGACTTCATTTAAAGCAAATCTCTTGCGAACACACGGGCACACAGGGGGCGCACACACACACTCACAAACACATAAACACAGCTTATATTGGCTGTTCCTCAGGATGTCTTCACTTCAGGCTTGGGTCAAGAACGCCGCTTTGTCAGCCATATAAACAGCAAACAAGCTCAAATACAGTCATGGCATGAAAGCCACGGGCTGGAAAATTCTCTGCGAGCAGCTACGAAAAAACTAAACTGACAAAATCTTTGACTCCTTCACATATGCATCAGGCCCTGTATGATTCTTTGGGGGAGAGGGGGGGGGGGTGTTCAGAAAAACTTCAACTGCTTTACTATCATGTGATGATATTTATGTGTGTTCCTCTCACTTCACAAACTGCCCCGAGGTGAAAAAGTATAGGATGGCCGATAATCCCAGCGTCGGCATTTGTGTGGGTTAAGAAAAAGTAGCAAATCAGCAAACTGCCAATTCTCACCGACAACAAAAGGAAGGGCCAGAGAGTCAGATGGGTTTGCCATTGACCAAGCCAAAGATGGAGCCTCTTTTGAAATGGAAGGATATAACATTTGAAGCCCGGGGGTTAAGAGAGAGGCGGAAGAAAGGAGGGATAGTGAAAAGAAAGAAGTAAATCCTAGAAAAAAATAATAAAGATACGCCTTTTGACACCGCTAGAGCTGTGACAATGCATTAAGGCGCTGCTGATGCCATGAGCCGATATATAGGGCTTCTGTGTTACTTTGAGCCATAGGTTATATTGTGATTAAACAGAACGGTGGAGACAGCAGAGTCTGGAAGGGCCAAATCACATGACCTCAGATAGGCCAAAGTGTTGTTTACCAGTCATGCTGCTGTTGGTAGCTTAGGCCAATACCTTTAGTCCAGTAGGCTGCATGCCACTTGTCAGCCTGGCAAGTCTGTAAGTGTGGGGGGGGGGGGGGGGGACTTAATGACATCACTGATATCTTGTGAAATCCAAAAGGAGCCAACTAAAATTAGGTCCCTGGCTTGCCTGTGTTGGTGGACACGTGAACAAGAATGAGGAAAGAGTAGTGAGGAGGAACCTACACAAACTAGACAAATAATTACACAACCAAATGAGACTAATTTAGAACAGAAACTGCAGCTTTCATTACTTTTGTCATTTTACAAATTCTATAAAAGTCTCCCCTCTCTATGTTTTGGCCGCTACTTTGACAGAAATTCGTTTTTTGTCCTCCCCTGGTATGCACATGCTACTAATACACACTTACTAAAAGCTTCATATTTACCGTGACCTTTTCTCATTTTCAAGCACAACAAATTCTGGCAATTACAACAAGAAAATATTGCTGTGCAGCCCCAGGACCAAGGTGTTGGGCAGTCGGCAACAGTCAGTACTCTAGGCAGCTAAGACCCTTTTAAGACGACAAAAGGTCTCAGTGGGCCTTGGGTATTGAGATTAAATTCATGCGAAACCGACTCTCAGCAGGAAGAAAATAGATTTTGAGCAGGAGAGAAGAGGCGTCAAGCCCTCTCTGGCAATAGGCCAGTCGGGGTCAGGTGGACATCATGTAAAGCAATAGCTCTCAACACGTGGTTATGTTAGGTCAAAAGGCACGCAGGCTTTCTTTCAGCTCTATTCCAAAAATAGAAAAATTAAAATAACTGATCACAAATCCAGGCTCTGCTTCCACCAGGGAATTGTCAGATTAATCGATAGATGAAAACACTTAGTTGGAGCCCAAAAAAAAAGTAGTTGGATAATATGCAACTTTCTATGCAATTAAAGTTTGGGCTGCAATATGCATGTAAAAGGAAAATGACTTAATATTTGCACTGAATGGGCGAGCTAATAATAATGTGAAAACATCTACGGTATTTTGGTATATTTCCCTACACCGTGTATGTGTGCTTTGGGGGAAAATCCCCTGTGCATGGAAATTCCTACACTCTAATGCTTTGCTGAATTGAGATTTGCAATTATATGTGACTGAACATGAATGGCTGGACAGGTAAATGAGACTGGATTGGGGAGCTTTTCTGGAGAAAAAAAGAAAGTAGCCAAACATGTGTTATTAAGTGGGTAAATAGCATGGGAGCCATGTCTCTGTGATGGAACATTCAATGTTTTTTTTCCTCCCATTGGCTTTTTCCTTCCATTTCTTTTCACTGTTTCATTCAAAATACTCATTGCATGATTTTTATCCTTTAGAGTATATTGTATGTATATTTATTAAAGAGCTTTCCAGAAATAGTGAATGGCAGCTCTTATCAGTGACAGAAAATATAAAGAAAGCCGGGAAATTGAGCGTGGCAGTGTCCTTCCAAACAAACATTTTGGTAACACTTTACATTAAGGGTACATTAATTAACTGTTAGTTAATGCTTAATTAAAGCGTAACAATCATTTACTAAGCATTACATAACTAATAAACATAAACTAAGCATTCAGTAACTGTTATGCCTAGTTTATGCTTAACTAAGCATTAGTTAATGAAGTGTTAACTTACCGTTAATAACTAATCATTAACAATTACTTAATGGCTGATAAGCATTAACTACCCATTAACTGACCATTGATAGCATTAACTTAGCATTAACTAACAGTTAATTAATGTACCCTTATTGTAAAGTGTTACCAACATTTTCTTAGGATAGTGTAAAACATCATAAAAGAAAATTATAGTTGCATCAAAATATACTGTATGTGTAGCACAATTAAAAGTAGCCTACTAATTATGCAAAAGGACTCAATTAAGAGTAATAAATGATATTGCTGGATTACAATGATTGAAGCATTGATGTGCTCATCACTGTTATGTTGCAGCTGGTAAAGGTATTTTGATTACTGTATATACTGCTGGGCAGCTCATGAATGAAACCTTATTTAAATTATTAATCTAAATATTACATTATTATTTATTTGTTAATTATATTTTGTATTCTAGATCCAGCCTATCTCTCTCTGTATAATCCCATGGTTATCGAAATAAATTAAATTGAAGGAATCTCACAGTATTTGCCTTGGAACTGTGGTGAAGTGGAAGTATAAAGTAGCAGAAAGTGGAAATAGTCCAATAAAGTAGGCATAGTAGGCCTACCTCATAACTGTATTCAAGTACATTATGCTACTTGATTAAATGTAGCCTACTTAGTGAATTCCCAGCAATGCAAACAAACTCTATCCATCCTAAACTATGATGTAATGGAAACTGTAATTCAGCTCCACGAGAGCTTTACCCCTACCCTATGAGGGTAAGGGGTAAAGTGGGGCAAAGGTAAAAGCCAGATGTAACGTGAACCATGAAAGAGGGGGGGTGGGGAGGGGCACAGTTTATGCCTCAGTGTGGGGGTTAGCTGTGTAAGCAGCTATACTAAGCCCAATGCTGTTAAATAATAGAAAGTACATCATTTGTCAGTTTATGAACTTTCAGGTTTATAGGCAGTAGAGCCAGCCAATCGCCTAAACGCGAACCGCGCTGCTTCACTCATGCGGGCACCCGTAGACAAAGTAAACAAACGTTTTACCTTGATGTGCGGGCTCTCGCTTGCTTTAGATGAGATTATCTCGAGCACATCTGCTCGGAGGTCCACCAGAAACTTCACTCCTCCCTCGACCCTGCTTATATGATTAAGCAACTGTTTGTAACGGGGGGTCAGGCTGTACCGCAGCCTGTCTTCCACTTGCAAAATGGTTGCCAAGTCTCGCATCTGAGTGTCCAACAGCTTGACAGCTAGCTCCGAGACGCCTTTGTGGTCCACTCCGAAGTCTTGCGACAGCCTCGTCAGCAAACCCAGTTTGTCTTCCTTGTCGAGGCTGTTGTAGAAATGCATAAACTCCAAGCTGTTACATTCGGGAGGAGGAGGGGATTTGTCTCTCGTTTCGTATGTGGGTAAAGGTGCAACGACCCTCGCCAGTATCTCCTCCATGCCCGTCACTCCGCCGCGAACTGGGTTCGAGTACCAGCGCAAACCGCTGACGTCCGAGGCCCCCAAAGCCGCTTTGAATAAAGACCGGTGTCGCCAGCACCTCACACTGCTGCGAAAAGCCCAGAGAACAGGGTGGGATATCATCGCCTGGACGGGAGGGAGCTAAGCTGCCTGTTTTGGACCTGCGACCAGTGAACACACAGGAGGGAAGGAACCGTTTCCGGGTCTCTTAAAGAGACAGTACAATAGCTGTCATGGCACCAGAAGGTTAATGACTGAAGGCCCACGTTCTTAGAAAACAGAGTCTATGAAACCTTTTAGTGTTTTTGTTTGAGTGGACACATTCTCAGACATTGAATTAAGGGAACAGACAACATTACAAAACCCAATGTGACTGAAGGTGTTTCCATTGGTCCAACATCATAATGGAATATATCCCAAAGCCTTTAGCAAATAGGCTAAATGTATTTTTCCTCTACATTGTTTTATTTTATTTTCATCAATGCTAATAACAGAGTTGATGGTTGGTATACAACTCCTTTGTTTGATAGGAAAACAGAGCAATAATCCAGTTTGGGAGTAAATCCGGAGGGGATTATTCCTTTTTTTCAATTTAACAGATTGAAAATACTATCAATTTTAATTTTGGGCGCAAATGTTATGGGCCTCACTGCCCTGTAGGCCTATGGTTGAAAAATAGTAAGCATTACATGTTAATTCAAGTATTAACACAAAAAGGTTTCTCAACAGTGTTGGCATTGGCAACGGTGAGCATGTTCTCTCTTTTGGACGTGTGAAAGTCATTTGGAATGTTAGTAATCCCTTTGTTCAAACTCATCGATGCTTTTGAGTTTATTGTCTAACATTGGAGCAATGGGGAAGCATGCATCTGAATAATAATTATTATGCATTTGCTGGATATCATACATTATCTCATTAGATAAATGAATGCAGGAGAAACAGGAAGACAGGTTATGATGCATGTCTACAACCAGCCACCACACGATTAATGTTGCTTAATGTTACCTGAGTTGCGTTGTGTTAAACACCCTACTGTACTGGGCAATTATAGTTGATACTGTATTAGTCTGATGTTTATGTGTAGTAGGTAACATATAGCTTAAGGTTTGGTATCACTCATACTGTAAAATAGTTTCCTGTTACATTTATATATTGGTCTATTTGATGTGTCTTATTAATGTCTGTGGGAAGGCTCCGTAGAGAAAAACTGCACTGACAACCTTCTGCAGTCAACCTAAGTGGGAACACACCATTCATTACAACTAGGGTTGCAAAATTTCGGGAATTTTCAAAGTTGGAAACTTTCCATGGGAATTAACGGGAATAAACGGGAATTTACTCAATTCAAAGCAACCCAAATGCACGTAATCCTTCTAACTATGTTATTTCAGTCCTGGCAAACATTCTAGACTGTAAAAAAATATGTTTTATAATATTTATGAACATTTAACTTCAAATCAGATTTTTTTTAAAGCTTATTGAGACACCCAACTTGATATCATATATTGATTTTGACTAGACCAGGTTTACAGAGGCTTAAACAGTGATTTTAAATATAGTTTGGGAAGATATATTTTAGCATAATCTTGACTAAAACAACCAGATTTCATGCAAGTACACTTGGCAAGTTGCACAAAGCACACATCCTACTGCAGGGGTACTGAGGCCATGCCCTACATGCACTGTGCATTCCTCCATCACATGGGGGGCAATTTACTTAATGCATTGAATGGGTGGGGTCAGACAGTAATATTTTTCTCAACATTCACATTTTTGTTGTTCAGTGAAATTATTGATTGTTCATAAACTAATCAAAACTTGTTAAAGTTCCACTTACAAATAAATCTGTTCAAAGGTAATGTTTTTTATTGTTTAAGTTTCCATGGATGTCTGTCTGCCTATGACAAAACATAATGTTCAAATGTTTAGATTTATTTATTCAACTTTGCTTGATTGTACAATTAAATACTGATATAATATTACTTTAAACATTTAATAATACAAAAGGGTTTAATTTAATGTAAAATGTATTTTGATAAATATTAGTATGCAGCTATTGATACAATTAAACTACTGATTTAGAAAAATCATGATTGTGCAATGTAAGAAATTGATTGAAAGACTTAAGTGGAATAGCTTCAAGCAGATCTTTACAAACATCTTTACAATGGAAAACTAGTATATTTAAACCATGAAAATAAATTAATTTAAAACATTTGGTCACATCTGGGTGTGCAACTACATTGGATATTTAAAAAAAACCCAAGCTAAGTTCATAGTTTTGTTTAAAAAGCACATTTTTGCAGAGCGATGAAAATGACGATTTCCAATGTTGTGGGAATAAAATGGCATACATTACATATTATTTAAATAATTTCTGCACAGCCACTATCAGGAAATGTTTCTACACAAGATGGAAAACCACAACATATCAATACATTTTTAAAATTAACATACATTTTCTAAAACTTTCAACACCAAAAGTGCCTCTAGTTCAGGGGTGTCAAACATACGGCCCGCGGGCCGGATCCGGCCCGCGAGATGATTTGATCAGGCCCGCGACCTGTAGAGCATAAATTTCTGAGTATGTCAAAAAAAAAAGTAAGTCTCTAGCCCATTCCTGTGAGGAGTTATGAATTTTTAAAGAAATAACCGAAATGCTCACTCCTGCCGCTAGGGGGCAGCCTAAATAAAAAAAGCACATTTTAGCAACGTGGGAAATGGTAAATGGCAATCCTGCTTCACCGCTATTAATGTTTCCTCCAGTGCTTTATGGCAAAGTAAAAACCAAAAAAAAAAAAACATTTTTATTTTTAGTACATTTATTTTATTACTTTTTTATAAAAATAAAACTATTTTTATTTTTAGTGCTGAACAATTAATGTACTAGCAAGCGTGGTGTGTCTGCGGCTCTGTGTGCGCAAAACGAGCAGGAGCATGCTAGTGTAGGCCTACAAGATGTATTTCCTAATTTTCAATGCTGCTTTATTTTTATGTTTTAAATTGGGAAAAACGAATTCCAAAACAACCAATAACCTCTGTATTTAAAAATAAATCAAAACAGTAGAAGTTGCACTTTTATTTAATTGTATTTTGTATTTTGTCTGCATGTTTGCACAAAATGTGTCCCTGTACATATAGTAAACACAATTGGACAACTGTAAGGTCAGTGCCTGTTGTATTTGTGTATTCAAATAAACAGTTGTTTATTTCATTAGTGCACATTGGCATCTTTGAGCAAAATACCCCCAAAATTTTTGCTGCGGCGCTGCGCGCCGCACCTCCTATTCCCATGGCCGGCAGCAACCTTTACTAAGACATCTCCTGGGGGGTACAGAGATCCCTTGTGATCCATGATAATGTAGGTTACAAATGTAGGCTGAGTGATAAAGCATATTACTGAAAAAGAAAGTTAGGGATTTGAAGTTATTTTGCCATTATTTTACTAGTCCGGCCCACCTGAGATCAGAGAGGCTGTATGTGGCCCTCGAACCAAAATGAGTTTGACACCCCTGCTCTAGTTGAATAATGAAATTAGATCATGTGAAGTCACTTTACCAAAACATATTTAATTATCCTTAATGAGGAACTTGGTAATCATGTAGATTTAAATGGTTTAATCTGTAAGCTACTGTAAAACAATAATATTGTTGTATGTCAAAAAAAAAACATGTTTTCACATAGATGTTACCTTACCAAAAAGTAGTCTGGCCTATTTTTTGTTAGTAGGCTATTCCTTTTCTGGGTCAGGGATAGAGTGGGGCTGGTACATCCCTGATAAAGGATGGGCTGAGAAGACAGAAAGGGCTTCCTGTCTCTGTACACATGGCAGAGAAAGCGAGAACAAACACAGCTAGATCCAATGAGGGGAGGAGATGCCCTGATGCAAGCCGAATCACCAGAGTGAAATTAACTGGTGTCAAGAGGTTAATCGGAAGCCAATGTGAGGTCACTGAGTCAAGTGGTCCGTGGGAATTGCTTACTTGACCTGCGTTAGGCGCAACTTTGCCCCCTCCAGTGACTGTGAGAATGTGTTGCTCAATTAGCTTTCTGTGCCTGACCAATATTCTCTACTTCTGGCATTGTTTTCTTTTCTTTGTCAAATAGAATACACATTTTACTCGCTAACGACCAATAGGTCTACAAATGCTTGCCATTAATGTAACACCAACAAACCTGGCAACTCGTTGAACTTCTGGGCCAATCAGAATACAGCTAAGATTGAAGCCTTCTCGGCTTAACGCCATAGAAAATCGCCATCCCGCTGTTGTGTTCATCAATTGAACTGAACCGCCCAAAAAGTTTGTATTTTACACGAAATATAGTCCCGTTTTTTGTGTGCATTGTAAGTGCTTAGCGATTCGTATGACATTTTAGTTTTTTCACTAGCTGTGCATGTAATGTGCTCTTTTTGGTCTTCACCAGTTATGTCAATGCACGATATATTAGCTATTAGCTAGCTAACGCGTTTGCTAAAGTTAGCTAGCTAATTGGCTAACTTGGAAAAGCCAACATGGAGAAGCTCCTTTCCAGGGAGACTATATATGTGTTGCATGGCGTACATGTATTAATTAAATGTTCACTTTGCTCTACAGAGGTTCTTGGGAGAAATGGGAGAGAAGGATACCAAAGGGGAAGTGAAGGTCAAACACAAGGCCAATAAGCTGAAGAGGCTGAACGACCACGAGAGCACTGATGCCGGGGGAGATACCATCAGGAACGGGTGAGGAGTGTGCACCGAGATAGTAAAGATATAGAGAAATGATTGCCTGACAGCCACAGTTTAGCTAGCACTTAATCATTATTCCATCCCGAGCAGGCCAAGTGCCATTATCAAATAAACTACCGGTAGGACTACCTGTCATAACTGCCAATTTAAAGTAGCTCCATAATGTTATTGAATGCACGTGACCTGACAACGGCACATCCAACATCTGTTCAGCATCAGCACTGGCTTCACACATCAAAGCTGTTCATTACATGGACCCTGCAAGCAGTGCTGCCTCTCATGTTGTTGAAATGTGGCTATAAATGAATTTGCATAAACAATTAATACTTGTAATGGTGATAGATCATAGAGGAGTGATAGTCCTATGGCAGTGTGTATGTGTATGTATGTGTGTGTTTGTGTGCTGCCAAAGGACGGACACCATAACAAGTTTTTCTGATATAATGCTACGCTGACTGATTTATCAAGCAGGCCGGTGGTATTGAGTGCATGCATTCATGCCACGGAGTGCAGTGTGTACTCCATCTTCATATGAATAAATTAATTTACCTTGATATCTGATGCGTTTATTACCATGCGTATGTGAGCAGACAAATGAGTGGGGAGTGATCTGTCATTGGCTTGTGTAATTGATGAGAGCAGGGAGATGAAAAGACACCTGCAAGTGCTGCTGGCAGTAGAGCAGGCACAGGCAGCTTTTCTGATACGGCCGGCCTCATGTTATTTCATGGCACGCTGACTGAATTACTGATTAAAGATTATCCTCATCAGCTATGAGAGACTTGGAACTAATTTTCCTGACCACTTAAAGGGCCCTCTGCGTTAAATGTTGTTTGTACTGCCTTTTAGTCTGATTTTCAAATTGGAACTGAATACTGAAAATGAAAATATGACAGAGTTAGAATAATTGCTGCCCAATTTCGTATGTCATTCAACCCTGAAGGCTGGAAAGGTCAGACTGAGAAGAAACATGTTGAATGGAGGTCTTCTGAGACATTGCTTGTCTGAATGTTGGCATTTTATTGCATTGTCTGACCGGGAATGATACTAACCAGGCAAAGACATGAATCTACCATTGGCCTCATATGCCCTCACTTTAAGACTATACTTTATAATAGTGCATCTCACATAGTCTCTTATTCAGGTATGTCCTATTGAAAGGGCAAGCAACGTTCTCCTTGCAGTTGTACCGGCCTCTGTGTTACAAATACTGCATCACTAACAGGCCTTTTCTTTGTCACCCATTTTCATCCCGGTGCAGCAGTGAAAAGACAACAAAATCTAAAGAAAAAACTCACAATGGAAAATCTCATAAGAAGGTAATCCACTCATTTTACCCTCTCTATCCCCATTGTACTTCAAGGGACTAGATTTGGCAAAAATTGCACCACGTCCCATTTCGTTGGACTACAATCTAGAAAATCTTGGTGGTAATTCAGTGTCATGTTGACCGACCAGGGGAAGGATGTTTATGGTCATCCATCAGATCCCCTTGTCCAGTTTGGAATGATCACATCAAATACTTTCAGCCCATTACCACTGACCCCTGCTCAGAATGTCATTGTTAAAGTATGTGCTACAGCTTCTCCCTGCTAATTTATTCCTACATTGGTAAGTCATACATTGACATTAAAGGTGGATTCAGTCATTCTGGAGAACGCTTGTTTTCAAAATAACTTAGTCAAAGTCAGGGAATATCTTTCAGCAGACCATGCTCTCAGCTTCTAACCATGAACAGACCCATCACATATGTACATGTGTCTAGAGTCAAACTAGGATATGCAAAGAAATGCGCATTAACGTACTTACCAGCATTCCTGGAAGATATGACATGACCTAGTGTGATTGTATAAATGTTTAAAGACGTCGGGCATACTTCATACAATTTCAATGCATTTCCCAGAAACATTTAAATAAATACTTTGTTCAAATAAATAAAACATAAATGACTGTGTGTGCATAGTGTCATAGGCCATCTGTGTGACTGGTCCTTCATTGCAGTAATGCTTAATTCATGTCTTTCCCTTCAGGCACATTCTCAGGAGCCAGTGGAGTCAGCCAGCAGTCCTAGGTAGGAATGAAGCCATAATATACTAGTGGACTGTATCACATTAAAGGCTGTGGTAATAAGCTGACAAGCTACTGTGCAGCGCTTGTGCCAGAAATCTTATCTTCCCTTTTTCTTTCTTCTTCCCTCCTCCCTCCTGAAGTGATGGAAATGAGTTCTTGTGTTTAGATGTTAAAGGGCCCGGGACCGAAGCCTTTTTCATTTAATACAGTATGTTAAGCTGTCTCTCAGACAATTAATTTGACTCTGAACTGGTGACAAATATCTGCAGCCTGTCAGGAAAATCTTTAATGAGAATGCATGGTTTGAATAGTGTGATGCTCAGCGGGGTGTTGCCGGCATGGCAGACTGTGTCCGAAGGCCTGCTGCGTCAAATCTGCCACCCAGCAGTGTTTCTACAGAGTTGTTAATGGATTGATTCCCTTACATGGACTTAGCCCAACCCAATGCGACCAGTGAGATTTCAAACGTCTTCTCAGGTGGAAAAAGCATTTTGATGAATTCTGGCTTTTAGTGTTTCTCTTGAAATTTTCCTACCTCCAGAAAGGCTGGAGAGCTGAGTGGGTTTCATGCAGGGAGGAAAGTAAAGGCTTTTCAGCAGAGTATGGGGGGGAGGGAGAGAAAAAAAAATAAGCTATTAAAACCACAGACCGTAAATGTCAATGGATGCAGTGACCCATCGTGTTTTTCATAGCTTTTTATGGATTTTGTTCAGCAGTCCAATATACCAACAAAAAAAGCATGACCATTTTTATACACTTTATTAAAAGTATTCCCCCCCCCCCCTTATTATGCAGTTGAACGGAACAACTTTGCCAAAGCACACACTAAGCCTTCCAAGGCAAATCAGAAAGAGAATGTAGAGAAAGTTTGACAAAGGCTTTGACTCACAAGTAATTTAAAAGAGGTAATGAACATGTATGAATGTGATTTACCACACATTGACATCTGCAGGCTTACAGCAGGGGGGGTCTGTTCATATACTTATGTGAAAAATACCTTCGGCACCAATGGTAACTGACACACAAAGCCCTTTTGTAAAGGGAACATGTCGGAGTGACTTTATTCAATGTGTCAATGTCTGCCAACATTCTCCTCTACATTATTGGTTATTATTTGATATCAAATGAATATATGTCAGCATGATTTTTCCCATGAACTTTTGCAGGCAAGTTGTAATAGGCACCCTTTAGTATAAGTTGGCTTTTGTGAAGTGTAAATGTAGGCCTGGACTCCCTAATTACGTTGTCAGGTTCTCCTGTTAGCGGTTGCCAGAAGAAAGAGTAATGTATATTGGCAACATCGCTAGAAGTATTTAGAATTGGGATTGACTTGCGTTGAATCAATGCAAATGTGATTATTTGATTATTCCCGCCTATGCTGTTCCAACTGTGCCTTTCACATGAGAACTGCGTTGATCTAACAGCCTTTGCACACATCCTGCGTCTACCTCTGGAGCGCGTCGCCTTACCTTACTGCTGCGTCGCTCGCACTTTTCTCAGACACACATTGAACGTCTCAGCAGCTGCTGCTGCTGCAGCGCTGCTTCTAAAAGCCCTATCTTTCTACACAGAGTTTTCATAGATAATTCCCTTTAAAAATGAAGTTCTTTCATGTCATGTATGATGCATATGATTTATATTGAGTCTAATATTGAGTCTGGACAGTAATCCGTGCACCCCATTGCCTTTTTCTTTTTTTTTGCCACATTTTCGCTTGTTGGAAGTTTTATTTTGAAGGGGACACCACACCAGGAAATGGTGAAACTACAGCGAAAGCTGCCGGTATGAAGTCAATATGACTCTCAGCAGAGTATTTCTTTATCAGTTAAAGCAGCTTTCTTTGATTTATTTTTATGAAAATAAATGCTACAAAATGAGACTCCAAATCAGACGTCAATCTTCAAACCTAACAGTATTAGGATGACAACTCGGCTTTATATTATCAAAAATGATTGTAATCTCTTCATTTTGTGCTTCAGCAAGTCGGTAAAACGGGAGCCAGAGGACGAGGACTTTACTGCAAAGAAGAAAGGGTTGAAAAGGAAAAGAATTAAAGATGAACCACAGGAAGGCTCTTCGCAATCCACTGCTACTCCTACGTGAGTCTGAACAGGTCTTTGAGCTGTTGATTGACTGTATACATTTGTTTAAAATTTGTAGTGAAAGGTGTCAGTAACTGGAAAATTCTTGTTGTCAAAATCACTTTTTTGACAAAATCAGTGAATATCTCCCGAAGATCCACCACCTGTCTGTTCTGTGTGTGCGCTGAAAATAAATCCAGTGTTAATACACAGCCTAGGTTCTGTAAAACTGGTATGTACACAAAGGGTGTGTAAACAAAGGGGGCCCACAGGAGCTAGCAACATGCCCGTTTACAGAGCCTAGGCTGTGTTTTAACGCAGTATTTTCTTTTCACCACACCGACAGTACGGATATGTTAGGGATTGTAAGGAGATATTCACTGATTTTGACAAAAAGGGATTTTGGCAACAAGTGAATCGCTTACTCCACCTTTCAGTTTTTTTCCATTTGGTGTAAACTATTAGTTTTCTGTCTGTGTTTTGGGTACCTGCAGCTCAAAGAAAAAAAGTAAGGACCATGGGCGGGGAGATGAAAGTGACGGAGAGGCTGAGAAAAAGAAGGCAAAGAAGAGAACAAAAAAGGTATACATCTGTCCTTGATTGTTTCTCAAGTTTATCTGATTCAGTTCACCATTGGAATATCTGAACTCCCATCCCGTGTGTGTTTTTTGTCTTGGTACAGGCGGTAAAGAAAGAGGAAGGAGGGGACCATCCAGTGTCCAAGAAACCTAAGAAGACAAAGGACGAGGTAGACGAGGCCAGACAGCTGAAGATCAAGAAGAAGGAGGACGAGGAGAAGAGTCGCTGGAGATGGTTGGGAAAATGCTGCTCTTTTCATTTAGCATTGATCAGGATCTTACCCCCACCCTCACCATACACACACACACACACACACACACACACACACACACACACACACACACACACACACACACACACACACACACACACACACACACACACACACACACACACACACACCCCATGGGGAATGTTCACCTTCTGAAATGCATCCTCATGTTTTCATTGTCTTGCTTTCTGTCAGGTGGGAGGAGGAGAAGTATGAAGATGGTGTGAAATGGAAGTTCCTGGAACACAAAGGACCCAACTTCCCGCCTGAGTACCAGCCTTTGCCAGACAATGTTCACTTTTATTATGCTGGTCAGTTCAGCATGAAGTCGATTTTATTTATACAGGTTATCTCATTGAGACACTGGGTCTCAAGAGTACCTGAACACTTACTCACTGAAGTTAATTTCGACACATTCTACATTTTTCTCAATCACTTTTCTCTCATGACAGTGATTTAAAGAAATCATTGTAGATTACGAGTGCTGTTGAAATAAGTAAAGTAACATCACTTTTAAATGTTTGCGTCACACAACACCCATAAAAAAAAAACAAGGAATAAAGTGTGGAGACAGAAGAAGAGACACCAAAATTGCGAATTACCCTTGACACATGAGCACATCAAAAGAAGAGTTACATAGGGTTTACCTGCACATGAATTTGTAACACATTACTTAGATGGCTTAACTGTGTCGAAGAGGAGTCCTTTCTCAACAAGACGGTTAACCATAAGAATGCATGGCAGCAACGTCCAACCTGTTTGACGTTGGATGGTAACCTACCCCCTCCCTTCTACAATCACAAAACCCTTTTTGTACACATTTGAAAAAAAATGGGACATGTGAGTTATTCTGTAATGGAAAGAAAGCATCTAAGATAAATCTTCAAATTGTGGTGGAATAATGAAGATTTTCAGAGGTTTTTAATCCTATAAATTGTGTTGGAAAACAAAAATAAGTCCTCAAAGTGGGCAGGTGCCAGTTTAGAGGCACACAAGACACACATATGGATATTTTAGGACGCCAAAGGTGTAATGGGTCAAACACTGATTGATGACTGTAATGGCTCCTGTGTTGTTTAGCAGTCAAGCCCACAACGGAGATAGTTTGATCTGTTCATTCCTGTGCTTGCATGCACTAGTTTGAAGCCGACGCTTAGGAGTGGTGCTGAATGTTGATCTTTGTCCTTGTCCCTGAGCCCTGTCACACGGGTCAATGAATTTATAGCTGATTCGTCTGATAGAACGTGTGGATTTTAGCATGGTGGCAGTTGATCTGATTTTATAAAGGGGCTGTTTTGAGTTTAGTCCAGTTTTTGTGTCATGCAAAAAAAACTAAAAAATTGTACTGTTGAATGAAATGAAAACAGGTGTATTTGTGTGTAGGTAAGAAGGTGAAGCTGAGCTTGGAAGCTGAAGAGGTGGCCATGTTCTTTGCCCAGATGTTGGACCACGAGTACACCACCAAGAAGGCCTTCAGGGAAAACTTCTTTAACGACTGGAGGAAGGTAAGACGAGAACGTGTCATAGATCTACACAGTTCAGGAGGAAGAAGAATAAATTGCCTTATCTACCTACCTTAATTATTACTAAAGGGATTTCAGAATTTGAACCATTGTAGCTTTTTTTTCCAGCACCATTTCCCTTGATGCTGCTACAATGATGATGATGACTAGGTGATTTGTCTGCCGAGCTTAATTTCCTATGTAAATAATGACTTTTTCTTAGTGCAAACTTGTTTTGACTGTTAATACAAGGGAATCCTGCAGTGTCTGCTTCTTGTTATGTCAGCCCTCGAAACCTTCTTTTAATAAACTCCCAAGTACAGTATTAGTAGTCTTTATTCCAGCTTTGCTTTAGAATATGTGTGTAACTGGTACCTGAGCACTGGTATCTGTCAGAGAAAAAAAAAAAAACACTGTGCCAAGCCCCACGGCATATCATGCAGAATTAATTTTGCGCTGCTTAGTGTTCAATGCTCTTGAAAATACGATTTGTGTGCAGGCATTGATATGCTAATCCATACAAGTAGCTCCCCTGCATGTGAACAAATCCAATTAAACACTTTTTATTATAGCCGGGGAAACTCTTCTCGCTCCGCTGCCCTCAGTGCCCGCCCTCTGTCGGGTGTCAGTCATGCTTAGACACGCCGAATGACTGTGCGTCCATACTGATAGTGTTTCTGGAGAGAGGAGTGTATATGTGTGTGTGTATGTTTGTGCATGAGCGCTGATCTGGAGATATGCCTTTGATTTCATCTCCTATGACCCCAGACAACACAACTGGAGCCGATCAGTACTTAATGTTTTCAGGTTATCTGCCTTTTAATTATAAGATAAATAGCCCATATCACATAAGTCTTCCTTATATTATGATATTTAGTTTTTATTCGGGCTCATTGAAAGCCCTGTTGATAATTCACTGGTGCATTCTGCCCTTCAAGGCCAATATGACCTTAAATTAAACATTCAAAAAGAGATTACTGCTCAAAATTTTGGCCTGAGGTTTCTGCTGCATCAGCTTACTTGCCCGACGGCAGGAGGTCATAATAAGTGTGTCGTTGGCATGAATTATTATTATTTTTTTTTTAAGATTTTTTTTTTGGCTTTTTCAAGCTTCATTTGATGGTACAGAGTTGAAATGGGCAGACAGAGAGAGAGGGGGGATGACATGCGGTAAAGGCCCACGGGTCGGATTTGAACCCGCTATCACTACAACGAGGCCTGAGCCAACATGGTACGCGCTCTATCCACTACGCCATCAGAGCGCCCTGTTGGCATGACATTTTAGCATCACAAACCTCTGACATGAACCATAATGCCTCTGTATTGCTGCCCAGTCAGTGACCTATTTCAGATGACCCATGTGCAATAACTTTGGAAAATTGACAATTTAAACTCAGCTGCCCCCTTCAGTGTTCTGCTGTCCCAAGACTGTTTGTTGTGCTCGCTTGGCACTGGCCTTCTGAGGCAGAGATGGGTCTATTCTCTGGCCTTTCGTAACAAAAAACACTTGATTGTATTTCTGTCCGTTCCACCTCCATAAAGATAAGTACTTAAACGAAAGGTCACTGCTCTACTTTGATCATGTTTGTCTTTATTGGGTTTTCATAATTCACTATTGTTGTGATGCTTAATTTAACAGACAAAGGTTCAGTACTATGTATTAATAGTAAATTAAATAAAGCAGCATTGTGTGCAGATCATTGCTCTCTTTCTTCCTACTTCTTTTAGGGATGTGTGTGCTTTTGAGTTGAAACGCATTTGGGTTTTCATCAGTATTTCAAACCTGTATCTTGAGGCTTTTGAGATAAAAAGTTTGGATCAAAAGATGTAACTAACAATTATTTTACTTTTATAAATTGATCAAATTATATATTTTTTACATAATTGATTACTTGTGACCTAGCCTGGGTTAGCAGATTAAATGGATGGATGAATAATTAAGTTTAGGCATTTAAGGCATTTCTTTACATTGACTTTATTAATGACTGAAACGTTTAATGAAATGAATCAATTTTGTAATAAGCTAATTGTAGGATATCCACGTTTTTAATGCTGATAAAACTTTTTTAAACCCAGGATCAAACTTGTTGTTGAATACCTTTTTGTCTTGTTTAGGAAATGAGCGAGAGTGAACGCTTACTGATTCAAGATCTGGACAAATGTAATTTCGGAGAGATCCATGCCATGCATAAAGCTAAGGTGGAGGCCAGGAAAAACTTTACCAAGGAGGAAAAACTGGTATGTAATTGTTCACACTTCTGTTGATACTGTTGATTTCATACATTGGAGCACTCTTCTTCCTGTTTGTAAAGCAGGTCGTCAGCATTGATATACTTTAGGTATCATTCATTTCAGATATTTGTTTTTATACCTATTGTGTAGGCTTTGAAAGAGGCCAACCAAAAAATTGTGGACGAGTACGGCTTCTGTCTGCTAGACAAACACAAAGAGCGCATCGGCAACTTCAAGATTGAACCCCCGGGGCTGTTTCGGGGTCGCGGCGAGCATCCCAAAATGGGCATGCTAAAGAAAAGGATCCAACCGGAGGGCGTCATCATCAATTGCAGCAGGTGAGAGTGGGGCAAAGGGATCATAGTGTATGAATACGGAGAGGTGTGACCGTGAAGTCATGTATAACTAAAGGCTGGTCTCACCGTGACCTTAGCTGTCAACACCTTGTCTAAGATGTCTGCACAGCAAAGAAGACTTCAATGCACAAAGTGTTTTTTTTTTTTTTAAAGCTTTGGATAATTTTGGTCAATCTTTTCAAAACAACGAAGACCGTGTTTCTTAGGGTGTATTCACACATGCCGTGTTTAGTTCGGTTGAAACGAACTCAGATGCACTTCTGCCTTCGGTGCGCATCTTTCAGGCAGGTGTGAATACAGCAATCGCACTCGGGTGCGGACCAAACAAACGCTCCGAGACCCAGCTGAAGAGGTAGTCTCGATGCGTTTCCAAACGCACTCTGCTGCAGTTCGTTTGTGGTGTGAATTTGTTCGGACTCGATCCGACCCAAATGCAGGAGGCACTGTGCCTTTTCTTTCTTTTCGTTTTTAATAAATAGCCGTCAGCTTCACATTATGGGAAAGTGTTGTTGTCACCATTATTAGGAAGATTAGTTGTGGTTTGACCGGGAGCCCAGAACAATATAAATGCTGAATGTGTTCAGCGATCAGATGAAGGAGAGGGGAGCGTCTCTCGCACAGTGCCAACAGGTTAACGCTGCGCAAGAAGTGTGTGTTTTTATTTTGCTTCCCATGTACGGGACCGTCAATACTATCCCCGTGTCAGTTTGGAGCTGAACTGCGCCGACCCAGCTGATACACAGCTTAATCAGCTGAGTGTCAGCTTGAGCCTATTCTTCTCGCGTGACGCGCATCCAGCACCAAAAATACAGTAAAAATGATGTTTCACATCGTAGGCTACAAGCCACATAACGTGGCATTGACATAAGGCTACACATTATGACCATATGAAACAACAATAATTTGATGTTTTTCCTCTTTATTTATAGGTTAGATGTAGGCCCTTTTATTATTTTTAGCCCCATATTATATCAATGATATATATTTCGCAGTTTAAACTTCGTGCTTCCTGTTTCTCTCCACCCCAGAATGTCTGTCCAATGAATGAATGACCTCAGATCACGTGTGGTTTTGCTTCGTAATGCTGGTTCACTTGCAAAAGGGGCAATATGAAAGTGGACCACACCAAACAAAAAAAATCAAAACTCTATTTGGTCTGGACCAAAGCAAGTGCACTAGCGGACTTTCCCAGTGTGAATACACCCTTAGTGTGCAAAGAAGCAAACTCATTTTGACAGCTGCACAGGCATTGGTAATACACTGCCTCAGATTTTTGCGGCATTTGGATTTTGACTAAATGTTAACCTCAGATGGTATGCAACACTTCAGAACGCTTGGGCTGTTGATTGAAATTCTGATGACTGCTAACACACACACACACACACACACACACACAGACACTGCTCACACACACACTGCTCACACACTCACACTCTCTTGCTCTCTCTTTCTTTCCCTGACAGAGAATCCCATGTCCCCTTGCCCCCTGCCGGTCACCGCTGGAAGGAGGTTCGTCATGACAACACAGTCACATGGCTGGCCAGCTGGACTGAGAACATCCAGGGCTCCATCAAATACATCATGCTCAATGCCAACTCAAAACTCAAGGTAGCCTTTCATTTTCATGCAAACAGCATTCTATGTTTATGTATAACAGGCTCATAGTTTTAGTGTCATACCTGTTATAGTTCAGGCACACAGTCTGTGTAATAGTGTAAAAGTACTTTTTTTTCAGTTCATGCATTCGTTTACAAAGCCTTACCACCTGGATTCACCACTGTGAGGTTTTGCAATAGCAGCCTCTTCTATGCTGCTTAGACTGCTTACCGGCACTCAGGAAACATTTGAGATGTCTTTTTATTCACCACATTTGATAAATTATGTTGTATAGGAATTTTAGATGATTCATTTTTTGATACCACACAGATAAATGTCAAATGTTTAAAAGGTAGAAAAAAAAGCACATTAATTGTATTATTGTCTTGGGAAATTTAAGTCACAGCTTTCAAACGCTTCGTTGATTTCAAACAAGCTGTTAAGCTTTGCCTTATTTCTTTGTTCACCTTGCGTTTTTTCTAATTTCATATGTGAAACACCATGGGCTGTGATTTTACGGTGCCTATTTCAATGTTTTCCAAAATGTAGTTTACAGGCTACTTGGGATGCACAAATCATTGCACAAAAGTCGAAATAAAAAGCTCATTCCAAATCTTTTCCTTCTACAATAAAAGGTTTGAATGTAGGTGAAGGTGTACTTCTGTACAGAATTGTCAAGCAAATGTTTGTAATTTAACATGTATAGAAAGGCCAATTTAAAGCCCATTGATGCGTTTTTATTTATTTATTTGCATACAAATTCAAAAGGTTTCATCGTGAGTGCCTTGTCGGTCCTGACACTGTTCAGTTAATATTCCATAATGGTTTTGGTTCAAGACTAAATGGCAACCCGTGTGACTCGAGATGTGTGCTCCACGTCTCTTTCCTTCCCCCTTCTGTCATTTCTCTATCGCATTCCTCAATTTTCTCCCTCTTCTCTCTTTTCGTCTTTCATGTGTAAAGGTTAAGTTATTCCGCTGTTAGTCTCTATGACTATATGCGTGTGTGTGTGTGTTTGTGTGTGCGCGCATTGATGTGAAGATTAATCGTTTCTTGGTCACAATTTATTACAGGAATCGAAAAACTGCAGGCAGAGATAATATTGTAATTTAAAGTTGTTTAGTTGTGTGTCTTTCATATTTGTTTTCTTTTGTGTGAGGTAACAACCTGCATTCACGACATGATAACTGTGTTGAAAAATAAGTCTCTGTATGTGTGTGTGTGTGTGTGTGTGTGTGTGTGTGTGTGTGTGTGTGTGTGTGTGTGTGTGTTTGCAGTGTCAGTGAGATTAATTGCAGCATGAATAATGTTTTGAGGCTTTTTCGAGGAAATAGGCTTGATGTTTGGCAATTTCTTTGTTTCCTCCTTTGTTTAAAAATGTCTCCTCCGTCCTCTCCCTGCTGTTTCTATGGTTATCCCTCTTTTATCCCCTCCTGTTCACTTCCTCCCTTTCCTTTCTCTACTTTTGTCTCAAAAAACGCAGGGAGAGAAGGACTGGGAGAAATACGAGATTGCTCGGAAGCTGAAGACATGCGTGGACTCCATCCGGAGCCAGTACATGCTGGATCTCAAATCCAGAGAGATGCGCACGCGGCAAAGAGCTGTGGCCCTCTACTTCATTGACAAGGTGTGATTTTGAGCCATCGGTAAAGGGGGAAAAAAAACTCTGAAAGATGCAGCAATTAGGATGCCAAGTCTCGCATGTCTACACACCGGTACTACAAAATAGACCGTTTAAGCTGTCTCCTTTTAGTGCTCAGTGCTGATACCAAGAGCCCATTGTGAACATATTGGAAATCAATCGCATGTGTCTTGATTGCCTCGGTGATTCTGTTTTCTCCCATAGCTGTGTAGAAGATCTTTTGCAAAGGAGAAAAAAATGGATTAGATGTAGCCATTTTCTTCAAGTTAAACCCAAGCTAATTATCTCATTCTGCATTGAGTGAAATGATAGAGCTGGTGTGTGATTGCTTTTGGCTCGTGTGCCAATGACTATTTATATTCCGACTCTGGCTTTGTTGTATTTACTGCGCGGTTCTTTTTATTTCGACTGCATATGTAGTTTGTGTTTGCTCTGTGACTGGGAGGGGACCTTGTTGAAAAATGCTGGGATTGTGTGTACGTTTGTTGTTGTGCGTTTATCTTGCTTGTCTTCTGACCCCAAAAAGCTGGCGCTGAGGGCTGGTAACGAGAAGGAGGAGGGCGAGTCGGCAGACACAGTGGGCTGCTGCTCGCTGCGTGTGGAGCACATCACCCTCCACAAGCAGCTGGAGGGAAACGACTGCGTGGTTGAGTTCGACTTCCTCGGTAAAGATTCCATCCGCTACTATAACAAGGTCCCTGTCATCAGCAAGGTAAAGGAACACATCATAACACAATAACGCCCACATGCTCACATCTATTCCTGCTTTCATCTGTTTCTCTGGACCTGAAACATATTCTTGCAATTAAAATGGTTGGTTCCAAGGAGCAAAATCTGTCCTTGTCAAAGAAACCAACAATAGGGAGCTCTCGGTCACAATTCATAACCAATTCACATTTCGTTATACTGTTCTAGGTTTTAGCACAAGTCCCTGCAGAGAAGGTCACTGGCATACACATGGGCATGCACACAGAGCCCCGACTCAGAGCAGGAACAGAGACATGTTCATGGGTCACAAGTTGTGGGTTGGATCCCTTAGGCTGGATGAGGTTTTAGTTTGTCTGTCTGTTAGAACTAATGAACTGCCCCCCTGCTCCAGTCAACTTCTATTGGATTATATGTTCTAATAGGTGAATCATTCTCATTCTACTTCTAGAGCCTCCTGACTTTGAGTATTTTGGTCTTATTAAGCAGTACAGTTAGTGCTGCTCTAAGAATCATCCTTTATTTACCTTGGATCAGTAAGATGCTTTTTAGCAGCTTTCATGTCACAATGTCTGGTAAGAGTTTGGTTGAAACTTAAAATACGTAATACTACTTTTATTTTATCATTATCTTATAGCTTCTGAAGAAAAAAAAAATGTTTCACTGATATACAACATAATACGCTATTTCAAGGCAAATTGTTCGCTGACATAACCAGTGACAGGCCTTACTTTCACTCATGAAAAAAGGATACTCGGTTAGAGAGAGCACACACAGTATCCTGAGTTTTACCATGCTAGTACAACCTTCAAATGAATCAAACAGAGTGGCAGTGGCAACACAATACATACTATATTGATCCGGATGAAGATAAGACGGATTCGACATTTAAAAAAGATATCCTGTGGCACATATGTTTTATTAATAAACGCTCATTCATTGTTAACCCATTGATGACTTTGGCAATCTAGGATGCATGTCCTTAATGCCTGAGGGTTTTTTCTGAAAAAATTGTACGAATTGTCAACATCTACCAAAACCTTAATATCTAAGCCTGTGTAGCACATAGAAACATGAAATAAAATACATTTAAAAGTTAAGGTTCACAGGTTTTATTTAAACATGCTCCCTTAGTGCTTACAAAACAACACATTTTTCTAAAAATCTTCAAAATTAAATGGGGGAGAAAAAAAATAATAAATAATATGAAATATTTAAAAATAATGTGCTAAATGAGGTTATACTCCTGCTTCCTTTAAGCATGGATAGTAGTGACTGAGTGTGCAGTGGAGAAATAAAGATAGACAGATAGAGGAAGGAGGAGATAGCTTTATTTTATAATTTAGTTCAGTTATCACTGGCACCATAAATCCGACTTCCCAGTACAACTGGAACGCAGACTGACTCCCGCTGTCGGGAGCCGATCAGCTGGTCCAAACAGCTGTATACCACGGAGATGAAAACGAAACTGAAATTTAACTATGCCTGGCTGGGCTGAATTTGAGTTGAAGCAGCAAAATATAGCCTAAATTCATAAATATTGTTAATAAATAGATGCAATGTGTAGTGTGATTTTTGTCAGTAGCCTATTGTAGACCTAGAGTCTGCGCTCCAATCGCCACTAACTGTTCTGTAATACACTATCGCCGACACAGCCGGCTTATTTTTTTAATTATTTTTAATTGCTTATTTATTTTTAATTTTTTTGATTGATGTGATTTTTGGCAAACCACACAACATTTGGGTGGTCACGTGGACTTAAAAAATCAACAAAACCCACCATGTGTATTTGAACCATTGACGGTGCATTTTATTCTGTGCGCTCCATGAAAATTAGATAAAGCAACAATTCTGCGCTAAGCAGCAGCCGGCAGGAGATACAATGTTGCGTCGCGCAGCAGCCGGCATCAATGGGTTAAGTGTTCATTCAGGTAGGTTCATGCTCTGAAAGTTGTATTTCAATGTTGTTGTTTTGCACTTCCATAAGGATTAAGTACTTGCAGGTGTCAAACGAGAGGTCAAAAGTGAGACAACAGTCTCTAGTACTCCCTACTATGGGTCAAGCTCAGAAAGTAGTTAAAAAACTTCAACACATCCATTGAGGAAAACTTGTAATCAGTTTGAGTCAGGTTAAGTAGCAATTGACATTACAATACAATTTTAGTTTTTAATTTTAGTTTGTTTTAAAATAAACTTCCCATGGGTTTCTTGCCGTCGGCTTTCACAGTTTATATGCATGACAAAGGGACAGATTTCCATCTTGGGTAATTTAAAATAACCAAAATTAATTAAGTACTGCAGCAAATGTTTAATTTATCTGATACAACAAGGGATGATGTGTAGTGTAAAGATCAGGATGCCAATGCCACAATCCAAGACAATTTCTTAAATAATTTTTTGTTCATCTTGTTTAGTTGTCTCCAGCCTGTCAAACAGCTGTCACATTGTATGCGTATGTAAATGCCCAACCCCTCCTCTGGTGTCAGCCCATGCTATCTTCTATTCCAGAGCTGGCAAAAGAAATGCAAGCACCTGACATCCAAAGTGTTTTGTTTTTTGGCAGAACATATAATTATTCAAATGGGTGTATTCAAATGAGAGCATTCAAAAGCCACACATTAGCTTGAATTAATTAGTCCCTTGCATATTTTAGCATCATTAATTCCCATGGAAATCAGTGAGATTGCTGCTAAATGTCACTTGGAATAACACGGAACAAGGATGGAAGGAATTTCCATTTCTAACCTCTGGAGGGGAGGGGGGGGGGGGGTTTGAAATCATACAATCTTAAACTTGGGGTTTAATATTTCTCTTACACATACTGCATATATATGCAATTTACTGCTTCAGCAAAAGACACAGCACTACGGGTAATGAATACATAAATGTCAATGACGTGGAGCCATGCTATGTATGGTATGAACCGCCAACACTAAATAAATTAATGTATACAGGATAAAGAGCCAATGGCGATTATGGTTAATGATAAGCTACCCATATGAACATTAAAGCTCCCATATTATACACTTTTCGGTTCTATTATACACCATATTATATGGTCTTAGTGGTCCCTAATACGTTTTTCTTTAATTGTTTGCTGAAAAAAACTTTCAGATAATTTATTGTACTATGCTGATGTTCAGCTAATCTCACAATGGCCTATTTTTTAAAAAAGAGTTGCAGGTCCCCTCGTAAATATACAATCTTTGAGCTCCCCCCGCCCCCTGTCCGGAAGCGAAGCCAGATACGCCTCGCCCTCTGTCTGTCAGGGCCGTGGACCAATAAGAAATAGGGGTGTGGGCTGCACAGTGGAAGCTTCTGGCTTTACGGTTTGTGAGGTCAGAAAAGGGGATAATTCTGACTGGAGTGTTTTTTGGGGGAGGGGTGGGGGTTTCAGAAAAGGGGAGAGTGAGAAAAGGAGAGATTGTTATTTTTTTTGATATTTTGGCAGTCTCTAGGCACACCGTGGACGCATGGATATGTTGGAACACATTTAAAAAGTGCATTTAGCATAATATGGGACCTTTAATGTCCCAACCATGAATGAGCAGCACCTCAGTGCATCTGTTTATTGTTTGAAAAGAATGAGCTACTCGTTTACTCTACTCAGTTCTACTCAATTCGAACACCAGTCAGAATGCCCGATGACTTAATCAAATAGCCCCAGAGTGTTTACAGACAGACAGACAGACAGACAGACAGACAGACAGACAGACAGACAGACAGACAGACAGTACACCTCAACCAATTATTCCGGTTCACTACTTCTGTAAAACTTAGACAGACACTGATTCACTTTTTCATCCCAAAAACCACTTGCACTTTTTTTTAATACGCTTTCAGTTTATTTGCAAAGGTTATAACAACATTTCCACACAAATCCCCCAGTGAATATGTTGTGTGTTTTTTTTTATGCAATTTTTTAACACATCTGCTGCTATTAATTGGGGCCTGACATATTTTACCAGTTTCTTTTGGGGACAGTGCATCTGTGGAACACACCGAGTTGCTGGAAATGTCAGACCTAATTGTGCCAATTTTGGTCTTCTGGCTCTGCTCTCGGATAGACAAATCAGGCTCTAGGCACACACACACACACACACACACACACACACACACACACACACACACACACACACACACACACACACACACACACACACACACACACACACACACACATCATTGATATATTGAACGTAATTTTTACTTTTTTACAAATTGTGCCAGTTGGGCCTGTAATGTTAGCAGTTGATGACTCATAACTAATTGACTGGTTTGCTGTTCCCCAGTTCTTAAAATAAGTATACATGAATTCCCATACTGGCACACTATCATTTATTTGTATCTACATTATTTGGATGCACTTGTAAGAATACAAAGCTCTTGATCTAAATTGTCTTTCTATCATTTCAGGTTTTTAAGAGTCTTTCTCTGTTCCTGGAGAACAAGCAACCTGGAGATGACCTTTTTGACCGCCTTAATGTGAGTGTCGCATTAACTGCCTCTCTATTTGTCTCCTTTGGAATTTGTATGTGTTTTCCAATGATTCGGGGCACCCCTGATGTTTAGTTTTAAACCGATTGTGACACATTGCCAGCTGGTGCACAACTCCACTTCAGACTGAAAGGCTCTGCAAAAGACCCTTTTAAACTGGATAAACTCGTTTTCCCATTTCATCCTTCAAAAACGACTATGTGAGCCATTTCCACCGATTCACTTGGTTGCATTGTCATTTTTATTATTACATATCTTGTAAGGCAGGGGTGGCCAACCCGCGGCTCGCGAGCCGCATGCGGCTCTTTGCCCAGCTTCGTGCGGCTCTTCAGTTCATATCAAATTATGTGATTATAATTTTTTTTTTTTTTTTTTTATACTTTTTTTTTTGTGTGGGCCTATGTGTGTGCATGTTCGCAAACGTTTCATGCGGCTCTTACGTTCGTTTTACATGTTGTCTATTATTTAATTTTTTATTTTATTAATGTGTATGCCTGTTCGCAAATGTTTAATTGAGGACGCAACATAACGTTCGCAAACGTTTGGTGCGGACGCAACATAAAACTGCCCGCTCAGCTTGGAGGGAGGTTTTCCGTGAGTAAACTATTTGTGTCAAGTTCGCTCCGAAACAGAGTGGGAGAGTTCATATTTTTTGTTGAACGTTATGCCAAGCCATTCTGCCTTATATGCCAGGTGTCATTTGCGCATTTCAAGGCTTCAAATCTTCAGCGCCACTTCAGCTCTCTCCATGCTAAAAGTAAGTCCCACAAAGCAACATGCATAGTAAGAGAAAAACGCTATTTTAAATTGTTATATTTTTGTTTGTGGACTTGGTTGAACTGAGAATGTGTGTGTGAGGCAGTGCACACAATGTTCATTGTTGAAAATGACTGCCCTGTCGTCTTTAGTCCAGTCCTGTCATTATCACAGGGGCGGCCTTAACGATCTGGGGGCCCGTTTCAAGTCCTAGTGTGGGGCCCCCTGTTTTTTTTTTTTTTTTTTTTTTAATAAATAATGCTTGTGCATGCATGTGCAAGCTCCCCGCGAAAATAAAAACGCCCCCCCCCCCCCCTGAAATCTTACTGGCCACCCCAGTGCCCCCCCCCCCAGTTCAAATGTTATTTTTTATTTTCATTTTATTTTTTTAATTACATTTTTTTCCTGATATGTATCCTAGTTCAGAGATGATATGTATTTTTTTTTCTTTCTTAACTTTTTTTGATAGGTAGTTGCCAAGTTCATCACACAAACACTCCAATCCACTGATATGAGATCAGTTTGCAATTTTCAATTACTAAATGAATGGTAGGACTGTGGCCACTAGAACTGGTCTCTGGTCAGCAAAGGTCTTGAAAACAGCATAAGTGTGCTTGTGACATGCGTGCCACCCATGCATGTGTATAGGCACGTGTCCCAGCAGATTTTTGAAATCTGAATAAAAAAATTAAAGTTTGTAGTTAGCAAGTGTAACATGTTCTTAGCAAGGGCAGACTTTCATAAATAAAGGTTTATTTTTTTAGCAAGATATTTGGTCAAAAGGTAGTGGTCATCCGTCCCTCTGTCCAGTTGTTAGGCATCTGGCTGCTAGCAAGTTATGTTGTCTTGCTAATTTTAATATTCATCTGAGCTGAAATAAATATTGACTTTTTCCTTTATTATCTTCGCGAGAATGCACCAGAATGCTTAGATTACATGTTAAAAACACAAAAAAATCTTCTGGGGGGGATGCCCCCAGACCCCCCTTCAGGGGTTTAGTTTTCTGACAAACGTTACAATGGATACTAACATGATTTGGGCATTTGGGATTATAAATCATCTTTGAATTGGTTGTACAGCATATGACATGTTATTATTCATTCAGGGGTGCGATGGCCACCCCACTCTAACTCTGTGGCCCACCTTGGCCACCCCCAGCCAACATTTCCTGGAATCGCCACTATGTGTACCCGTGTGTACGATGTGGCTCTTTGCAGTAACACAGTAAAAAATGTGGCTCTTTGTCTCTGACTGGTTGGCCACCCCTGTTGTAAGGTGTCTCTTGGAATAAAGGGGAAATAAATAAGATATATGAATAAATAAATAAATAAATAAATAAATACAAGCTATACCAAACATGTATAGGTAAAAACTGCTCCCAAGTGCTTATAAATAATAGCTCACATTTTGTAAAAGAGTATCTGAATTGGTCTGGGGTTGATTTAAAATGTGACAAACTCCCCCGAGATGTGTAATATTGGAAAGACAGAACAATAGGAAGAAAAAGACTGTGAAAGCAAAATAGTAAAACATCTTTCAAATGTTTTCTTGAGACAGAAGGCTGGAACAGTGGAAAAGCAGGGACTAAATTGTAAGTAGTAAGAGTTGGTGCCATTGGTGTGGGGAGATGAAAGGAGTAAAGGGAGGTAATGGAGGATGAGAATGGGAAGTATATTGGAATATTGCAGAAAAGGACATCCAAGAGAAAGGGGATGGACTCTGGCAGATAAAAAAAAAATGAAGTGCTCGTGTGGAAATTGAAAGTTAACATACTGGGCGGATGAATTTCCACATATAAAACAATGGCGGCCTCTCAACCTCTTCCACTAGCTGCAGGAGATGTGCACGTCATGGTGAGTCTAACACAGGGCAAATTGGCGCTTGTTGTGTTTCACGCACATGCATATGCCTATTACGTTTGCTGTCAAATAGCCACACGCTATTTAGAAGTTAAAAGACGATATGCACGGTGTCTCCGCTGCACCATCACTGTGATCAGCAGAGAGTCTTGTGCGGGGCTCAAATATAACACTCTCCAAATGTTGGTACATTTCATATCTACATCAAAGTTCCTCAAGGCGAAGAAGATCAAGGTGCTCCAGGACTGGCCAGCCCAGTCACCAGACGTGAACATCATTGAGCATGTCTGGGTTAGAATGAAAGAGGAGGCATGGAAGACCAAACCAAAGAATCTTGATGAACTCTGGGAGGCATGTAAGACTGCTTTCTTTGCTATTCCTGATGACTTCATCGCTAAATAGTATGAATCAGCATTGATGCAGTCCTTCAAGCTCATGGAAGTCATACAAGATATAAAAAATGGATCTCACAGCACCACATTACTCTCTGTAGGCGACAACTTTTGTCTTGCCAAAATCTGACCTTCCTGTTTATTAAATGATCAATATTTCTGCAGTGAAGCAAATTTATATCAGTATATCAAACATCATTTGGGAGGGTTTTAGCTTTCACATGAGCCATTTTTTAAAACCAATGGATTAATTAAAAGTCAGTTTATAAGCTGTTGTTTCTACAAAATGTATAAGTGACGAGACTTTTGTCCAGGAATGTATAGCTAGCAACATACCTGTTTACAGAGCCTAGGCTGTGTATTAACACTGGATGTATTGTTGTTGCAGCGCACACATTACTGACATGTAGCGGATCATGTGCAGATAAATTCACTGATTTGAACAAAAAGGGATTTTGACATCAAGCATTCTCCAGAATCGCTGACTCAACCTTTAAGTGCTCTGATTGCTGAGAAACCCCCTTGTTTTGGGATTTGCTAAAGAGAGACAGGGCTGTTGGTGGGAACATTTGTCACGAATGAACGATCACATAGCAAGAGAGACAAGGGAGAAATGCATGAAGATAAGAAAGCCAGAGGAAGGTTTCAGAGTCCTGCCATGTGTTTGTATATATAGATTGACAGGTAGGGGGGGAAGGAAGATGCAGGACAGGTAGTGAGAGGGTGAGACAGGGAAGAGATGGAGCAGTTGAAAATAAAGGAGTATGGTGTGTCTCTGCTCTCTGCCCAATGTGTGTCAGGAAATGTCAGGTCGTGTTGGAGGTGCAATGGTAATGGCTGACTTGGCTGCTGTGGGCAGGCCTGATTGACACCTAGAAAGGCCAGGCCACTGTGTGAGAGAGCAGAGGGAGGGTGTGTGTGTGTGTGTGGAGGAGGAGGAGGAGGAGGAGATGCACAGTGGTAGGAAAGTGACAGCAGGTCCAGGAGAGAGGAAGGAGAGGGTGGAAAGGTGACAAGGAAAAAGGTAGGAGGCGAACCACAGAGAGGAAGAGAGCAACTGTAAGGCCCAGATGAGGAGGTTGGGAAGGATGGGAGATGAGTGGTTGAACGTTGAGTGTTTTATTATCCTCAGCCGGCCCATGTTCAGAAAACATAAATAAAAAATAAAATAAAGGGAACACTTAGAAGGGAACCCTTAAACACATCTTAATGAAATATTACAGTTGAAAATCTTTATTCATTATACAGTGGAATGCGTTGAGAACAAAATAACATAATAATTGTCAATGGAAATCAAAATCATTAACCCATGGAGGTCTGGATTCCGAATCATACTCAAAATAAAAGTGGAAAAATCAGATCACAGGCTGATACACCTTGTGGAAATTCCTCAAACAATTCAAAATGAGGCTCAGTAGTGTGTGTGGGCTCAACGTGCTTGTATGCAACGTCTGGGCATGCTCCCGATGAGACGACGGATGTTCTCCTGAGGGATCTCCTCCCAGACCTGGATCAGGGCATCACTCAACTCCTGGACCGTCTGTGGGGTGACGTGACATCGCTGGATGGAACAATACATGATGTCCCAGAGGTGCTCGATTTGGATTCAGGTTTGGGGAACGGACAGGCCAGTCCAAAGCATCAATGCCTTCATCATGCAGGAACTGCTGACACACTCCAGCCACATCAAGCCGAGCATTGTCATGCATCAGAAGGAACCCAGGGCCCACTGCACCAGCATATGGTCTGACAATTGGTCTGAGGATCTCATCCCGGTACCCTAATGGCAGTCAGGGTACCTCTGGCTAGCACATGGAGGTCTGTGTGGCTCCCCAGAACATCACTGACCCACCTCCAAACCGGTCATGCTGGAGGATGTTGCAGGCAGCAGAACGTTCTCCATGGCGTCTCCAGACTCTGTCACGTGCTCAGTGTGGACCTGCTTTCATCTGTGAGGAGCACAGGGCGCCAATGGCAAATCTACCTGAGCAACTTCTATGGGTTGCAGACACTGCCTCATGCTACCTCTAGTGGTTAGGGTTCTGGCAAAATGCAAAAGTGACCAAAAATCAGCCAGAAAAGATGAGGTCAGGGAAATGGTCTGTGGCCACCACCTGCAGAACCATTCTTTTATAGGGGCTGTCTAGATTATTGCCTCTCATCTCCACCTGTTGTCTGTTCCAGTCACACAACAGCAGGTTAAAAAAAAAGATCTGGTGTTAGAACACAGCCTAGGCTCTGTAAACTGGTATGTAGACAAAGGGGGCCTACCGTAGCTAGCAACATGTTTGTGCGTAAACATAGCCAAGGCTCTTTGTATTAACAGTTTTTGTTCAGCCTACACACAGTATCGACAGGTAGCAGATCATGAAGAGAAATTCACTGATTTGCACAATAAAATAATTTTCACAACAGGCATTATCCAGGATAGCTGATTCAACCTTTTAATTTGGCTTTCCTAGTAAGAACGATGAAAGACTAGCGGCATCAGTAGCCTCTAGGGGTGCAAAGTTCCGGGAATTTTCAAAGTTGGAAACTTTCCATGGGAATGTACAGGAATTGTGGGAATAAACGGGAATTAACCTGGATTTTACTGAATTTAAGGTTTGCCCTTTTGGAAGTGGGCATGATTGGCATATTGTTGAAGTTGCATTTCCTTTGAGTGGGACATCCTGGGTTCAAGTCCATCAAATATGCAGCTGTATTGATTTTCCAAAAATGTGTGAAGTAGTGTTTGTACATTTGAGGGCACAATGTGCCGAGCTTTGAAATATCTGTAAGCATTCAGTGTTGCAAACATTAAATTCAGTTGAAGGACAATTCCTTGAGAGAAAAAGTTCTCCTTGATTTTATATCCTAAAATGCTTTGTCATGGACACACACAGGCACATACACATACATGTTGAGGTCTGAGTGCCTGATCTGAGTTGTGTGCTCAGTGTTTCCCGCAGGATTTTTTTCAGCAGCGGTGGCGTGGTCCCCGAACCTCGTAGGGGGGTCCGGGGGCATGCCCCCCCGGCCAATTTTTTTTTTGTACCCTTTACATTTGAATGCATTGATCTAGTGCACTTTGAGAGGAGAATATGCACTAATTACTATTCAGATAGATAGGATTATTGGTGTTGCAACTTTGCCTGTTGTGTCTTTATTTACAGATTTTGACATTTTTGTATAGAAATGAATATTTAAACACAAAATGCCACAACGCAGAAAATGATTTGCACAATTTATTTACAGTTCTTGCTTAATGCTTAAACCAGACCTGCAAACTCATAAGAGGTGAAAAAGGTGACAAACACCCGACCCCTCAACACAGTAGTAGGCCTACTGGTTATTATGAGCAATTGATAAGCAGGACCTAAGACTTTCATTTAAAATAATGTGAGAAAGATTACAAAGTATCCTTATACAAAGGCCTATAGATAAAAATAAAACAAAACAATTCATGAATTTCAAGGGTGTAGGTTGTGATTAAACCTTGGTTTGGGACACATTTTAATGTGGGGGTCTGGGGGTGTCCCCCCATACATTTGAGCATTCAACACTTCATTTCCTGCATTCTGGTGAATTTCTATGCACCAAATGTATGTAAAGTAGGCCAATTGACAACATTTAGGTTCCTGGTGACAACAATAGATTTAAACTGTAAAAAAAGGGTAATTATTCGTCTCTATCATTGAGAATGTAGTGGCTGGTGGTATTTTACTTGCCTGCAATCTTCTAATATTTAAAAATAATAAAGTGCAAAATGAGGGTATAATCCTCCTTCTGCTTCCTTAAAACTAGTGGTAGTGACTAAGTGTGCAGTGGAGAGAGAAATATAGGCCCTATACAGACAGATAGAGGGAGGAAGAGATAGCTTTATTTTATAATTGAGCTTTTTGATTTGTGAGAGTGATCATCGCTGACTTTAGACTGACTCCCGCTGTCTGCTCCGTGAGGCTCGAGCCCATCAGCTGAGCCAACAGCTGTCCGACACGGAGATGAAAAATGAAACTGAAACTTGACTATCCTGTCCTGCCTGGCCTGGTGGAGCAGCCAAATATAAATTAATACATATTGTACTAAACTGTAACACAGGTAATGAGTTGTGGAATTTGCACTAGTAGCCTACAGTAGTCCACATTCTTCGCTCAGCCACTAACTGTTTCGTTAGTGAATGTTCCGCGATCTGTTTGTATGTCTCGAGCCCGGATACACAGAGCCCTGACGGAAAACTGACAGCGCGACTAAAGGGACTCTACAGTGAGCCGCTCCCCTCCGTTAGTTTCTGTTTTCCGCCGAGTAAGTTACATTCACCTCCGACGCATGGACAGCGTTTATGTTAGGCATTACCCCGTTTCTAAAATGAGCTACGTACCAAAAAATAAAAAATAGAAAAAAGTAGAATAATGAGGAGGAGGAGGATTTTAATAGCAGCGGCGGAGAAAATATAGCAGCGATGGCGCGCCGCTGCTGTGTGAACGTGGGGGAAATACTGGTGCTGTGTGTGTGTGTGTCTGGTAGCCTCTACTGGAGGGGTTTTCCCTTCTTTTTACAGCGAACTACACACACTTGCCCCTCAGACTTGCAGACACCTTCATTAGCTTTGCAGGGGCAGAGTTAGGTTGCTCATTAACAAGGCAGGCACAACAGCAGCCTTGTCTGTGGATGTGTGTACCTATGTGTTCTCCAGCAAATGTATTTATAAATGAAAACCTGTGGCCAATGACAGCCTGGTCCTGACACTGCCCTGATTAAACCAACCACATCATTATTGCAATATTTATTAGAATTGGTTCTTTTTTAGCCAAGGCTGCAAGCTTACCAGAAAACATTTGGCCATTTTTTTTATTTTTTTTTTATACATCTTCGTGCCTTATCTGCTACTCAGGGTTCACATGTTTGTTGCACCTCCTATCAGTGTGTGTGCAGTACGCGTCCACGTTTGGTTTGCTTTCACTCCAGTGTGTGCTGTGTTCCTTTACACTGTCAATTCTGTTTCATCTCTTTGCTGTTCTGTCGAAGCAGCAGCACTTTGACAGTAGCTAATGGCTATCTTACCACTGACTGTAACAGCTCTTAACTTTTTGTAATACCTGTAGAAATGTCAAAGGGGAAATAGTACTGAGATATGTTTTAATCTCCTTGCTCCAATGGATGACTAACGTAATGAAGGCAGAGATGGCATTTTATACGTTTTATTTGTTATGGTATATTACAGACAGGCTGTAAACACTGAAGTGTTACAATACCACAGTGCCATCTAGTGGCAGGGTTGGGATTCAGTTGTTCTTGGTCGTTTTTTTATGCCAGTGTATTCATATGTTGTTTCTCTTTTTCAATGTCTCTCCTTTTTTTCATTTTCAGGTAACCAAGCTGAACAAGCACCTGTGTACACTGATGCCAGGTCTGACTGCAAAGGTCTTCAGGACATACAACGCCTCCATCACTTTACAGCAGCAGCTCAAAGAGCTCACAAACAGTAAGTCACACACTCTCACGGTGCTATAAAGCAGTGTAACATTACATCAATAGCTTTTATTATTATTATTATTCCGAAGTTAGAGTACCATTAGCTGTAATACTGCTTAGCCTTTCATTATGCTGACGGATCATTGTCTTATTATCAAGCTGCTTCTGTCATGGAGTCCAATGAAGGAACTGCCACACTATTTTTAGCCGTACTTGATTCAAGATACCCTGACATTAGCCTGCTTTTCTAGCCATGGCTGGACATTATCACTGTAGCCAGTGCTTTGCGCCTCTGCTTCACTTTTTGCCATGGTCCCACCGGTGGCCTCTGCCACAGATTCCTATTCAGAGATAGAAGTGTCACACACTCTTCTCAATTCTGGACTGTCACTAAGAGCCAATCTGCAGGTTGACATGGTGTGTGTGCTGTGTGGACCCCAGGAAGAATAGATTAAGCTTATAGGGATCTGATTAAATTGAAATAGTAGCAACCTGTGTGTGTGTGTGTGTGTGTGTGTGTGTGTAAGGTTGAGATGTATGGTGCAGATGGTGGGTGGGCAGTAATAACATGAGACACCAGCGTGACTTTCTTTTGAAGTGTTCTTTGCATAATTCTCGCCATATGTTTTTCTCAGTGGGATGTTCCTGTTGAAATACAAATTGCTGTTTTTACTGTCTTTACCCCCCAAAGAATCAGACAATGAGCCAGAGAAACTGCTGTCCTACAACAGGGCCAACAGAGCAGTGGCTATTCTGTGTAACCATCAGCGGGCACCACCAAAGACCTTTGATCAGTCTATGGCAAACCTTCAGGCCAAGGTAAGACCAGCTATTTAAATTTGTTGTGCATTTTTGTAACTTTTCCAAGCCCAGTCAATGATATTTGCAAACTGTTACCCTTATATAAAAACACACCACGCAGATTGACGCTCGAAAGGAACAGCTGTCCCTAGCAAAGACAGAGCTTAAGCAGGCCAAGAAGGAGGCCAAGACCAAAGGCAGCTCGGACGCTAAGCTGCAGACGTAAGTGACACAATTGTGTGGGGGGGCAATGGCAAATTGGTCATTCAAACAATTATGAATGATTGACAAGAATCTTGAATCGCAAGCAGCACTCAATCACAGTCCGCACACGAGTACCAATTGATGGTTGTCCTGAAGGTTTAAATTCCCTCCGAACAATATACTGTACATAATTGCCTCACTTAGGGTTAACTCTATAGGAAAGGAGTAAGATCCTGAACTTGAAATCGTGTTAGCTGTGGTGGTAGCACTGCTGTTAATGCAGGAATCGGCTTCATTGCAATTATTTATTTCTTCGTGTCTGGAGTCTAAAGGCAATTACAAAAACTGATCACAGTGCAGTAAGACACCCACATATTGACTATCTCTTTGTCTTTATTTACTGGATGTTTAAACTTTGGGGAACATTATGTAGTATGGAAAAGGGACCGCCTGCTTTTAAGCTTAAAGCACCATCAAACTGGAATAGTTTGCCTATTTCACTCAAATCTATTTCAGTTAAGTTGATTTCACATACAAACAAAATAAAAACACGCAGTGCTAAAACATATTAGTACATGTGTAGGTGCGGCAGAAACCTGCACAGGCTTATATAACAACCACACCCAAAAAACATTTGCATATTAGAATACAAGGCACACGCACCAAAATATATGTACAAATAAACAATCAAAGCAAATCAAAATAAAGACAGTAATTAAAAAATAAATTACAAAACTATCAAAGAAATCTGTTTAAATCAAAAAATATCAAAGTGTAGGGATGAATATATATATATATATGGGTTTAAACTTAAAAAGCAAAGTCATGTTTAACATATTAACCAAACTATTGTTATTTCAAACTAATTGCTTTTGATAGCATTGCGTAGTCTCTTTTTGTACACAGACAATGCAACGGAAGAATCAAGTTAATTCATGTTTTCGTTCCATAAGAAGACTCCACGATATTTGATAGAAAACTGACTGCGGGAAGATCCATAAAGAAGGGAGATACAGATTTTCAGCTTGTCTAGTGCTGTGATAATGGAATTTTGAGTTTTGAACAAAATAACATCCAAAGGTATAAGGTAACCCTGCAATCTTACATCTCACCTTAAAAACAAATGTGCCAATTAGGAGAATATTTAAGTCAAAAATAGACAACAACTTAAATGTATTAAAAAGTTGTGCACTTGGTACAGCAGCTCTCGAAAAGGTCACTAATCTAACAAACTTTTTCTTCAGCGGCAACATTTTATATAGATATGATGAAAACGTACTCGCCCAGATGATATTACAATATGTTAAAGGTGCTGTAAGCGGAATGGTTCTTTTAGCTAACTTCCTGTCAGTTACTGCAGTTAGCAGTCCCCTCGCTCGTCCCTACGTCACCACATTAATGCACTGCGGTCTTCAAGCAGCAAGTTATCTAGCATCATCTCAGATCCATAAGTGTGATAAAACATGATAAAAACCATCAAAACAGACATTGGGAAGGATTTTTACCTGCTCCGCCATTGTAGGCGCATACACATTGACCCATCTGTTGCTCTGGCGTGCACCGGCAGTGAGACCATGGAGTGTATATACTATATATGAGTGAGACGCGTGTCGGTTTGTAGTGTTCTCTCTTCTGATTGGATAAAAATGTCGGGATACTACAATAAGTTTATTTGCCGATTACATGCAAAGCAGCTGACTGAGAGATCGGCTTTATGAAACGCGCACATTATGTAAGTGATCATCACTGTGTGAATAAAGAGCGATTTTACACTTATATTAACATAAATAAACCGCTTGCTTCACCTTTAAGTATGGATAAATTAAACTGTAATACAATGTTAAACATGCACAATGCATTTGAATCTACTGAATGACACTGCATGCAAACACATTCCTTTTTAGTTGCATACAGCATGGAATTAATTCACATTGAAATACTAAAATCGAGATTTTGTGATGCAGAATTGTTTGTGGTTGGGTGTGGGGGTGGGATATGGGCGGGGTGTGTTCGGGGGAAGAAAAAAGGGGAAAACTTAATCATTGTACTGTAATTGCTTTGCAAATCTTTTATTGAATAAAAAAACCTTTGAAAGAAATACTAAAATCGTGAATATTGTTTCTATCATATTTATACCACAGGTGACTAATGCCGTTATATATATTTTGTGTCAGGCTGGTGGAGCGGAAGAAGTCGACAGTGAAACGCTGTGAGGAGATGGTGCTGAAGATGGAGGTGCAGGCCACAGACAGAGAAGAAAACAAACAGATTGCACTGGGAACCTCCAAGCTCAACTACCTGGACCCACGCATTAGTGTGGCTTGGTGAGTCAATACTCTTAACACTCTAAACAACCTTGAGGGCCTCAGCTAAAACACTGGAGAGAGATGCTCACTGTCTCAATGTATGCACCTGTGTGCTCAAGAGAGGGCACACAGACAACCTTTTGGTTTTCAACCTAGGGGCCTTCATCGCAAATCAATCAGTAAATGTTTGATCACTGGCTTTAAAACATTCACACACACATAGCAGGATGCTAGCTGACAATAATGCAGATCACAGGCTGACTATTGAGACTCTCTTCTGTAGACTTAGAGACATGTTTGTGGATGAAACAAATCTGCTGTAACATTGTTTCCACAAAAATACACAGAATTTATAATGTGGGAATTAGTCTATTTGTTTAATTTTTGCTGTTGCACTTCTTGTAGTTTTCCACTTGCCTCATGCAAATATGCTTGTAGTTATGTTGTTCTGTATAGCTACATATTCTGTTTGTTCATATTCAGACTTATAGTAAGAACACTAATCTATATACTACACATGCTAATAAGCTTGTAAATACATTTTCACACAACAGCTCATTACTTTTATTGTTTATTTCTACCATTTGTGTATTCTAGCAGTGTGTTTGTATACTCCATCTGGATAATTGTGTGCTTATTTTAAGGAGACCTAATTAGAAAAGCATCTTCTTGGTTCAAGTATTTATTTTACAACGTGTAACTGTCTTTTCCCCCCTGTCGTTCAGGAGTAAGAACATGGAGGTACCCATAGAAAAAATCTACAATAAAAGCCTACGGGACAAGTTTGCCTGGGCCATCGACATGACAGAAGCAGACTTTGTATTCTAACTTCCAAAACTCTTAAGTATCAGAAGATGATACTACAATACAATCAAGGAACCATTCAGCCTATGATTAAATATTGTATTAATAGTATGTTCATAGACTACTGCTGTTGTACCTCCATGCGATTGTGTGACATGTTTTTTTTTTGTTTATTGCTGTTTGATGCTTTTGGCACTTTATTTTGCAGTTTGCCGTTTGTGAGTAGTTTTGTTTGTACATTTTGTGTTTGCATAACTTAATAAAGGTTCCTACTAATGCATTGCAAGTGAACCCGGTGTGGTTACAATTGGACAAAGTTGCAAATACCTCTTAATTTCATACACATTAAATGCCAGTTAATAACATACCATTGATCATTACACAAGTTAAATGGTTGACCTTTTAAAGGTGGAGTGAGTTATTCTGGAAGAACTTTTGTCAAAATCAATGGATATCTTTTCACGATCCGCTACCTGTATTGTACTGTGTGAGTGCTGAAAAAAGCTGGTGTTAACACAGCCTAGGCTTTGTAGTAAAGGGTATGTAAACAAAGGGTGCCCACTGTAGCGAGCAACATGCCCGTTTACATAGGCTATATATTAAGAATGGATTTTCTTTTCAGAACGGACAGGTAACGGATCGTGAGGAGAAATTCACCGATTTTGACAAGCATTCTCCAGAATTGCTGACTCCACCTTTAAATGTAATGCTAACATATCATCTCATACATTATTAAAAATGGAGACCAAAAAACATGCAACACCAAGTCATTATAGATCATTTGCGTTATGAATTACAATTCTGGCTTGAAAAATCCAATACAGAAGTGAGCACTTGAGTCAGTTATTTAAAAAAAAAAAAAGATTTGGCACCTTGCCAAATATTATATAATACATGACAAACAGTATTTTATTAAATAACTTTAATAGAAGAAAGTCAGAATTGGAATGCATCCCAGAGCTGTTTGTAAAACACATTGCAGGCTTCAGATGTTCACTGTGCCCATTTCCCATCATGTTGTTAGGGAAGGAGGTTCTACTGACCCCATTAGCCTGCCAGATGTACTTCTCAGCAAAGGCCACAGCAGAACGGTCCGTATCCTCTTGGGATTTGATTAGTTATGAATGATAAATGATGGCAGCCGATCCACAAGTTCCTGCACATGGGCATTTTACGTTCGGAAAAGGGCATGTCACACTATTCTAGCTTAAAAATAACGTTCAAACTTTTCAAGTCATTACATAATAACTGTAACCGCTTATCACAATAGTCAAGATATAAAAAAAAAAAAGCATTCCACACTACGACACACCAAATCAACAGAAGTCATTTTCTGAAAGGAAAAGTCTGCTGCTCCTGAACGTGAGAACCAACTTCCCACCGTGGAACTTGGGAACCTGCAGGGGAGGAGAGACAAGTTCAGTCCATTTATGAACACGACATTTACTATGATCAAATTATGATACATGACTAATCAACTGTTTATTTATTAAGGATATTCAAAGACTTAAATAAAAGTGGCAAAATAGTCATCCAATCTTCTGATATCAATGAACCTCTGAGCAAAATGGCGGACACGAATAGAAGTTATTAGTGTGTTGCCTGTGTTGACTCTACCACTTCCTCCTTACCTTCACTATGAGCCTTGGCCCTCTTTAGGCTTTTCTGCTGGTGGTGGTGGCGGCGCCTCAATCTCCTCAACACCAGCCTGGGTCATCAGGTCAGCAATGTTCTTCTCCAAGTCATCAATACGTGTGCTCATTTCATCAAGTGGAGAAGTAGTTAAGGCACAACATTGACATTATGGACTGACCTCAGCTACTTTTAAGTGGGTGTAAAAATGTCTCGGACTGCACTCTTACTCTGAAAGCCAAATATAGAGGAAGTAAAATAGATGGGGAAGCAAGAAAACACAAATTGAGACACTAATCTATTATTAGTTAAGATTTAAAATGCTAAACTTTAAAATGGTCAGCGATTCAGCTTGCGAGGAGACGTTCACTGATTTTGACAACAAGCCATCTCCAGAATGTGAATCCACCGTTTATGCATTTGATACATGAACATTGGGATTGACGATGGCATTTTAAATAGTCAGGTAAGGATATTCCTCCCGATGATCTGGTCGGACATGGTCTGGAACTTGTCCTGCATCTGTTGCAGCAGTGTCTGGACCTGTGCAGCAACAGACAAGCACACGGTAGTTTGAGTGGAAGACAGGAGGCACAAATAAATAGATGGAACTGATCAATTTGACACGTTAAAGAGGATAACATAGTCAAGCGGATTGTAAGTCAATCACTGTCGCCGTCACTAGTAACATGGCAGACACTGAAAAAACTCAGCACTGCCACTCTAAATCCAGTGCGCTATGATAACTTTAAAAAAGCAGCAGGGCAATGATTAGATAACTACTATCTAGTTTCCTTGACAACAACATACAAGCTCAGTAGCCACGGGAGATAAGCACATCAGCAGCACAATGAATGCATCTTAAAACCATCCTTTACTGTGATGGTGGTTCAAGTTCTGTCTCCCCATCACATGGTGTGACTGTCTGTGATTGTGTTTTTCAAAGTGGTGACTGTGTACCCCACACAGTCAGACACTGTGCAATAGATTAAATTCATCCAATTTAGAACATGTAAAAAAGAAGTACCCAAATGTAGATGTAATCTTAGCAATGCATTCCTAAACATTATGCCTATGTCTCGTGGTTACCCTAATGTCAAGAGACACCCCAATCAAATTAAGGCTACCTAAAATGAAAAACCTAAATAAGGGCGTGCATAACTGGGCGACCGTGGGGTTTAAAAAATAAAAATAAAAATCTGTGAATACAAAAAATAATAGGGGAAAGGGGAAAAGACCAAAGGGGCTAAGTTACAGGTTTGGGAGGGTAATTGAAGCTTTACAATGCTAATCTCTATGACAACACTCAACATTACCAGTCAGCTGTCTGGACTAGAAACATTTAAATTCCATGTGCACAATGAACTGCGAAAATCGTGACTGACACTGCACATTACACAACAAAACATGCATTGACAATCGAACTATTTGGATGAGAAAAAAAACTGAAATATCGTTGCACATTGGCATAACTTCTGTTTATGCGGTTAACTCGGTTGCGATTTGGGTGATGTCATTTACAAGACCGTGTTGCCATTACATAATGTGATAGAGCTAAACAAAAGCCTAGCTGGTTCTGGTTTCAGTACGTTCAACGCGTTGAACATGCTGAGCTAATGAACCTATTTTATCAGACGAACAACAAAATTGCTATACACTGGCTACACTTTGATTGGTGCTCGCCATCTTTAGCATTCTTGGTGCCTATGCTAGCTAAGCTACTTCGCTAACGTTAGCTCGCCATCTCGATGAACACTCACCACATTGGTAAGGTCCTGCACCGACTTGGGATCCGTTTCAGCCATGCTGGGGCTTGAATGATTATCAGTGCCTAGACAGAATTAAAGTTCAAAATGCTGTCAAGCGATTATTTTGCTATCAGGTCTGTAACTGGACGAAATAAATCGATAGCAGTCCCTCTCGCACCACCCACCGCACAGTCAGCTGTTCCACAACACAGAGAGTCTCGCGAGAGCAATGTCACGACGCTAAGACATGTGGAACATTGAGTTTTAAACGAGGTGCGTGTGGTACACATTGTACAATACTTACTATTGTATTAACCTTTCAGAAAGAACAGAACGGCACTCTTTCCAAAGCCGTTGTAAGTCGTTTTAAGGCTGCACCATCCCATTAAAGTAGGCCTACCCCAGCAGCGACCTGCACATTTAATGCTGTAATTTGTTTAGTCTGAATGGAATGCTGAACAACGATGATTGTATCAGGGCGCGCGCGTGTGTGTCCATGTTATGATGCCTGCGTGCTTGCGCGTGCACGTTTTCCTCCTCTCTCTCTCTCATGCACATACGAGTTGGGATTTGAAAGTTGGGGCTGCCAGGAAACCCAGTGTGCTGTGACGCTGATACATTCGTGTGAGGGGTTGGTGTTTTGAAAAGGTGAAGGGAAGTGAATGCAGGCGGCTGGTAAGTAGGCTAGAGCTGGAAGTCTTCAATTGTTTACCTTTTAAATGCATTTTAAATCTGCCATAAGTCTGACTCTTAGACGGACCGATGGGCATTGTTGTGGTTCTGAACAAAGACTCTGCCAGAGGACGTTTGTTTTGGGGGTTTCATAGAACTACTCTGCTAAAAGTGGTGCATTTGACACGTAGCCAACACGTTACTCTGTAGCATACAGATATATTGGCTACCAGTTTATAACAATGTATGTAACCAGACTGTGTAATAGCTGTATCTCAGCGTGCACTGTTACAGTTATATGCCAGTAGCCCAAAATTGATGTTTGTATGTTCAGGCATGTTAGTAGTGACCCAACCCCATGGAGCTATGCTTTGCTTACATAACAGAGACTGTTCTGTTACTGGCTATTGAAGGTGGCCTATAATAACACATGCAAGTTACTACTGTGTGTGATGGTTGAACTTGACTCTCACCAGCAGACAGAAGGTAATAGCTGCAGATGCCTTGGATTGTTACATCCCTGAGTAATGTTTAACAGTAGGACACTTGTAAAAATACTTTTATGGAAGGTAATTTTTTTTCTCTCTGCAGTTTTGCATTTACTTTTGTTTTAATGATCTACAGATGCAGAACACTTGAGAATTGGCTTTTGCTCTGCCAGATCCGTCTGCCTACAACTGCATCTATCTATCTATCCGTAGAGGAGCAAGGTCATGCCTGGAATATGAATATCTTTTACTTACAGCCCAGTTGTGTGAATTAACAGATGCCTAACAAGTAACCAGATATTACATTCATCATCTGGATGAGTCTCAGGGCTACAAGAAGTACAGCTGCACCTGCTGCTGTGTTAAAATAGCCTATTATCAGCAAGCATACCATGGGTGGTTAAAGTATGTCTCAGTGTGTGTGTGGACCCAGTGTTGACTGGCTCTCCAAGCTTTACTACTAGGTGACCTGTCAGCTGACTCTGACTGCCAACTATGCATGGGAACACATGACATTATATTTACCCTGGCCCTCTTTTTTAAATTTGATTCTGAAGATCATACTGGTAAACTTACCGGTGAGTGCCACTATTATTATTACACAGTCACATTAGAGTGAGAGGCACACCCATTGCCTGTACTTCTCACTATTTGCTCAGGTCATGGTTGTGTGTATTCAGCAACACACTGTCCACATGCCAGTCCCATTTCCAAGGAGTTGTTTGTGTGTATTAGAAAATCACATTTTCTGAAAGCTAACAACACACTCTATTAGTTCTGTTGGTTGAGCCGGGGAAATAGAGAATTACATTGTATTGATGTTATTATCCCCACAGGAATGCTTGCTTAAGCCTGTCTGAAAAACACCACTATTTCAAAAAAAAATGCTAGTACTCAATATGCTACCTGAAGTTGTCATAATGCAGACAATACATCTTGGGTCAAAATATGCCTATAACTGTGTGAACCACACTGGGCGTGAAGATCCTGTTGTGTAATTGATTGCAGTGAGAAAAGAGTCAGTTGGTGGTAGGAGGAGGAGGAGACAGACTTTAATTTTGACATGTTATCTCCAGACTGTGGCAGCTAACACTGACGCCTCCCACACACCCAGCAGTGCCCCCCCCCAATACCTGCCTGTCATCTATGCCTTCACTGGCTGTGAGCTCTTTAACCTTTTCCTTTCACTTATCTTTCTCTATGGGAATTTATATTATTATTCAATTCATAACTCTATGTTTGACAGAAATATGACTCACTGCCATATTAAAGTTTTCATAAGCTTTGATGACTGTTGTTGGCAGACAGAGATGTGGAGTTGTTAATTATACATTTATAATATTAATCAAGGTGGTGGTTAAGTAGGTTTCCTATTTTTATTTTTTAAATGTTTTTTTTAAATACCGTTTTGTTTTGCCTTACCTTTCTCACTATAGAGAATGTATTTATTATAAATACTTGTTTTATCTTTGTATCCTTTTGTTCTTATTGCACCGTGGGTCGGAGAGAAACGTAATTTTGATTCCTCTGTATGTCTGGCACATATTGGAGAAATTGACAATAAGGCTGACTTTGACTTTGAACAGTGGGGAACCCTAGTCTATAGTCATTGTTTGGCATATGAGTAGGGTGGTCCTTATTTTATTAACTTTTGAAATATGATCCTCTTACCTTCTCATTTTGTTCCTATATATTAAAAAAATATATATGGCAAAATATGAGCACAATTGAACAATGTTTAGGGGTAGCTCAATGACTGTGAAGTTTCTGATACCCCAAAGCTGTCTTTTTATTTTTTTTAAATTTACTTAATTTACTCCACCACAGAGTTGTTTGTCCAATCCTAGGAGTGAATATGGTTGTTATTAACTTGTTCTAAGTGGTTTATAACCTTTTGTGCATTATAGGGTTAAAAGCATTTATGTTCAGTAGGGAAAAAGGGGCTGAATGCTAATCGGGAAGCTAACTGTTTAGCTTTAGTTATATAGGCTAAGTTAGCACATTGTGAAGCCTCACATACTTAGTTAGTGAATTATTTGGTGGGTTTGTTGCCATTATACTCATTGAGTATAGTATTTACCTAGCATTGTTTCTGTATGTTTGTCCATTGTAGCCATTGGAACTGAGCCATTGTTGTACTCCAAACTGGATTGTGTTTTGGTGGGAGAGAGAGACACTTGTTTACAACAGACAAAAACAAACTGGCTCATGCACGACGCAGGCCTTTTAAAAGGAATCAGCTTAATAAATTTTCTCTGCCTTTGGGTTTTTCAGGAATGTTCATTTCAGACTCTGTTATTGACCTCAGGGTTACCTCAGAACATCCATCAGGGATAGTTGTGCTGATCTTGCTGCGACTGTGGCTCAAGTGGTATAGAGGGTTGGCCAATGATCGATTGCAATGAGAGGGTTCGATTCCCGCCCTGCCACTTGTGTCATGGTTGTTGTGTCCTTGGGCAAGACACTTGACCCACCTTGCCTCGTGTGAATGTGAATGACTGCTGTATGTTTGAGGTGGTGGTCGGAGGGGCCGTAGGCGCTGAATGGCAGCCACGCTTCCGTCAGTCTGCCCCAGGGCACCTGTGGCTACAATCGTAGTTTACCACAACCAGTATGACTGTGTGTGAATGAATGGAACCTGGAACCCTGTAAAGCGCTTTGAGTGTGAATAAAAGTGCTACACTGTATAAATCCAATCCATTATTATTATTATTATGAACTTCCATTGTTTTGACACTGACCTATCATTCCACTGGCTCTCTCCAGGTGCGCCCTCTCTCTAGACCTCCTGTACCCTGAGTGTGTGTGGCTGTGATGGATGCTGATGGGGTTCTGCTGGAGGAGGATGTGGAGGCCTCGTGGAGCCTGCTGTCCTGGCTGGCCTCCTGCCTCATGGTGTTGGGTGGAGCCCTGCCCTACGTGCCACAGTACCAGGAGATCCAGAAGAGCAACAACAGCGAGGGCTTCTCCACCAGAGTGTGTCTGGTGCTGCTCATAGCCAACATCCTGCGCATCTTCTTCTGGTGAGGAAAAGAGGGGAGAGAGAGGCGATGTGTACAATATGAGGTTCTGTCTGGCTTGAGATTTTTCTTTTTTCTACTTTCTTGCTTTTTTTTCTCTTTTTTGTCTCTTTTGGGAGGCACTGGTCATTTACAAGCTTCAGTTCTGTCTTGACGTCAGAAATGAATGGAATGGGTATAGAATGAAATTAGATGAATGATATAATCCGAGCCCATCACTTTGTGGCTTCTTTTACATTTTTGTTTTATACACATCAGGGGGCACATGTTCCAATGGAGGGACAGAAACAAGCAGAAGAATTCTTTGTAGAAATTATATTATATAAGTCGTATTCCTGCTATGTTGCTTATGAACCAGTATGACGTGTCTTTTAATCAAACCCATATGATCATGTCACCATATGTATGCTGAAAACAAATCTGGTGTTAGACCACAGCCTAGGCTCTGTAAACGGGCATATTGCCAGCTACAGTGGGCCCTCTTTGTTTACATACCAGTTTACAGAGCTTAGGCTGTGTATTAACACCCGACTTGTTTTCAGCGCGCACACACAGTAGGGACAGATAGCGGAACATTCACTGATGTTGACAAAAAGTGAACAAGCGTTCTCCGGAACTGCTGACTGCACCTTAAATACAAGTTATATCATAATAAGTTCTACTCTACCGCAACCCGATTTCGGATAAGCGGTTGAAGATGATGATGAAGTTCTACTCATTAAAGACCTACTTCACCGGTTGGAATATGAAGGTGTATTGAACTCGGAGATCCTATTTAGTATAAATGTGCAACAAAAAATTAAATCGGATCATCTTAGCCTGAGAAAAGGCAGAAAGAGTGTTTTATGGTCTCACTGTCTAACCCTACAGTTTCCTTCTTGTGACATGGGTTAGGATTAACAGGACAGCTGGGCCATGGGAAGACTAAGGGAAGACTGAGGGAAGAAAAACCTCATTCATTACATTATAATAGTTATTTTATAATGATAGAACGCTGGTTCCGTATGGGTGAAGTATTCCTTTAAGGTCTTGTTGTCTTGCTTATGACCAATATAACATGTCTTGCGATAAAACCCATATGATCAAATACAATTGTCTCGTGCATTAAATTAATTATTTTTTACTTCTATTGTAAATGCCATGTATTTGTTGACTTCACCCATTTCATTTTTGTTGTATTGTATTCCACTAATCATCTGCTATCTGCAATCTGTAATAACATAGTTGTTTTGGTTGCATGCTCACAGGATAGGGAAACAGTTTGAGCTGACCCTGCTGCTCCAGAGTGTGGTGATGATTGTCACCATGTTTGCCATGCTCCACCTCTGCTGCAACGTTCAGAACACCAACCGAGTCAGCACCAGGCAACACAGACTTTCAGGTAACCAGCTTTGTGTGTGTGTGTGCGCGTGTGTGTATGAGTGTATTACTCGTTTTGTGGGGAAATTCTTCTGTTCACGCAGTGATATTGTGGGGACCTGCCTTCTTTTTTCAAGTCCCCATAACGTAAATAATTACATTGTAGGGCAACGACTTGCTTTAAAGTAAGAGTAGGTAAGGGTTAGGCAATTAGTAGTTATGGCTAGGGCAAATCTTGAGGAAATAAATATAACTCTATGGTATGTCCTCGGAAGTGATGAAAACACGACTGTGTGTGTGTTTGCGTGTGTGTGTGTGTTTGCGTGTGTGTGTGTGTGTGTGTGTGTGTGTGTGTGTTTGTGTGTGTGTGTGTGTGTGTGTACGGTAATCACAAATGATTTTAGGTCAGTAGACTAGATGACATATCCATTTCTGTTTGTCAGCTCTTAAATTGCCAAGTGCTTCAACTCCTACTTCTTGCCAAAAGAGGGGGCCATTGGAGAAGCTGAGAAGTCAAGGCTTGCCATTTCCAGAATGTCTTCTCTGAACAGCCACTTTCACAATTCACCACTAATATGATATTCTTTGGCTTTGCTTTGTATTGAATAGTTACCTAAGGTGGCTGACATTAAAACAGATGCTGCTGTGCGCTGGTAATGGTAGAGCCCCAAAGGTAAAATATTAGTGTCAGAGATATTAAGATATGTAAGCGAGTGCAAGGCAAAGCACAAATGTTTGATGGATATTAGATGCTGTAATATCACACGAGATCAGTCTATTCTTGGTATGGCCATGTGTGTGTGTGTGTGTGTGTGTGTGTGTGTGAGTGAGTGAGTGTTTGCGTGCATGTGTGTGAGTGTGTGCGTGTGTGTGTGTAAGGAGGAAGTGGATAAGGCATGGGTGCAGGGTGAGGAAGAATTATAGAGGGTATGAAGATGGCTTAGATTCAGCAGACCTACATTATATCAGCATCCCCCTTGCATCCATCCAGTGTTGTGAGTGTGTTGAATGTCTTCCATTGCGGAGCTTATCAGGGTCACTCTTCACGGGGTGACATCTTTTATGGGTTCTTGTGTTTTTTTTACGGACGCTGGAGTTGATTGCTTTTGTAAACGGCCTGACAGAAATTCAATTTACGTAAAAAATCCTTCTCAGATAACAGCCTGCGGAGTGAAAAGTGAATGATGAGATCTCGTAAAACACTGTGATCGCGCCAAGAAGACCGAGTTATTATAGACATTAATTATGAAGTTTGGAATTTATGTTTATGGATTTGTAAAGAGGAATATCTTTCGAAAAAAAACAAAAAGAAATGTGTGTCTATTTCTCTCGTTATCTGTCATTTTATTTGATTATTTAACTATTTCATGATTGTGAAACAGATTTAGACATGAGAGTTATGATCACCTTTAACATAGACATCCGTGCTACTGTTTTCTCAGCAAAGAGTTGGCTTGTTACTCATCATTACAACGCATTACTCAAGGCCCACGCTTAAACTTTTTCATGGCGAAATATAATCATTTATGAAGACGGGTGGTGGATTGCTTGTTTTCTCTGAGGGTGGAGGATTTTCGTAGGATGTGCTCCATGCTTGTATAATATTGTTTAAAAACGCATGTAACTCGGCTTCACACGTGAGCTTGTCCGTTATGACCCTGGTTATTAAAAAACGCTTAATGACCACCATCGTACATCACTCTTTGAAGGGTGGGCCTGAGATCCGGTTTCACATGGGGGGGGGGATGGTGGGGTCGGGACAAGAATAGATCAGCCATTTCTTCCCAACTGTCCATCCCTTAGTCTTTTACAACGAATCAGGGTCATCTCTATGTACAGCAGTTTATTCCCCCCAAGTTGCATGTTGGCATGGTTTTAAATCTTAACTTGTCCTTTCAGAAGGGTCATCTTAGACTGCTGTCAATGTGTGCCATATCGGTGCTCATCTATGATCCCGCCTGTCACACTAGGGCCCACTGACCTCTTTTTACAGTTTCCTATATACACACACACACACACACACACACACACACACACACACACACAAACACACACACGTACACAGGGGGGCCGGTCATGGCTGAAGAGATCAGGGTTTTGGTGGTTTTGCCTCCTCCTGTCTACATGTCAAAGTGTCCCAAATTGTTCCTGCTCGTCAGGCTTAGCACCCTGTGTTGGCGCTCGATGCCATTGGTGTGTGACTGTGTTTATAAATAAATAGGTGAAAGAGCAGCACAATCCTTGTATATAGACACATGCCAACATGGGGATAAACGCATTATATAAATGTGGCCATTTATTGACCATACAAACACAAACTAAAAGAAAAGGTAACATGATAGGCAAATTGCTTGTCACTTGTCTGGACAACTACTGCTTATGCTGCTGATTTGTACCTGTTGCATTCTGTTGTTTGGCTCCATCAGTTTTTCACATCCTTGTCTTGCCATGTGTGTATCAGGTGTTTTACATTTTATAGTAAGGTGTGTCTGCTGAATTCTGCTCTCTCATTCATATCACCTAAAGGTGTTCAACTTGCTGCAAAATGCAAATGGACTCCGACAATGTTATTAACGCAAAATGCATCTGGCTGTGCATTGTTGTAGAGATCCAGAATGCTTTGAGATAAGTTGAATACACTGAAAGGAATCCTATTCCAGCCCTTATTGAAATGGTCTTGTTTGTTTTATTTTGATTTGATTTTTTATCATTCATTTAGCATTTACATGAATACTTCCCTCAACAAAAGGATCCCTTTCTGATGCAGGTGGAGCTGAGTTAGCGTGACTCTGTTTTCTTGGTATAGCAAAGCAGGAACACCACCAGTAATAATATGAATTGAATAACTTCCAACAACTGTGATTTTCTGCAAACACCAATGTAATACGTAATGTCCCCACGGAAGGGATTTATTGTGTTTGTGGGAAGGTACAATCTTTAGCTTTCAAACAGCGGGTATGTATTTGCATTCTGACTCACACATGAACCGTAGCACAGTCCAACTTGAACAGATCTCTGTAGACCTTTTCAGGTTGAGAAATCACCACACATGGTTGTACCTTTAAATACAATTAACGGTACCGTTTACAGATTTATTTTTTCTTGTATTTGATGTTAATGCTGTTAAGTCTTTTAAATTATACAACTGCCAAATTTCGTCTCTCGACCACACTCTCATCTACAATCATTTTCCTAGGAAGCACAAGACACAAGCCACACACAGGATAAAGCACCAACCGACATGAACACATCGAAAGTACAGATATATTTTCTGTTTTTGAGCGTCAGCTTTTCAGTTCAGCCGAGGCTGAGAGAGAATCAACATAATTAGACCGGTATTGCATTTTCTAGTCAAGTCACCTTAAATATCAGTAATAGGTTTGAGCAGATATGGACTGGGTGAAATGAATGTTTTTCTTTTATTGTGTGTTTGTGTTTGTGAACTAGACACTAGACTGAAGAGAAGTTGATTGGGGACAGTTGAGCATGAGTTGTGTTAAGGTTTAGGGTCAGGATTAGGATTAGGCAAGTATTGTTTACAGTGATCCTTATGTTACATTTCTGGGAAATGCAAAAAAGTCTAAAGTGAAGTCCTCCGAAGTGACATAAGACTTTGTGTGTGTGTGTGTGTGTGTGTGTGTGTGTGTGTGTGTGTGTGTGTGTGTGTATGTGTGTGTGCTCTACTTTAGCTCTCAATGCTGCCTTAATCTGGTGATGGTAACTACAGCATGTAGGGTCCGAAAAAACAAGCTGTTTATTTTGTATCTGTGGCTGCTTTATTAAAAAGTTTTATTTCACATAATCATCAAAACCGGGAAAACACAATTTTCAGGTAGTTATGTTATAGTGGTGTTCTCAATTTATCCAGTGGTATTAAAACAATTAAAATTGAACTGACTGTAAGGTATGAGTGATCACCTGTACAGAAAAAAAAGAAAAAAAGAAATTAACCAAATTAAAGTCACATTTTGGTGACCTGTAGACTAAAATTTGAGCATTTGTCATGGTTGCTACATGGTGCCGACACAAAGTTATGACTTTGCAGCAACTTGTAATGGCATTAACATCACTGGCCTTATGAAACAGGAATGTTTGGAGGACGATGGGGAAAAGCAAGAGAAACAATGTGTCCAAAGGCAAACATGACCTAAGGCTATAGTGTCAGGCTTGGTGCAGTAGAAGGGGGTAACTTTGATCATGTGAAAAGTAGGATAGTAGAATATGCAAACACAGTGAGAGCAAATTAGGATTTTTAAAACACATTTTGGAGAGATTTGAGCTACCATGATGTTAATCTATAAGCCAATAAAGAGTGGAACGACATCCTCCTCTACTGGTTTGATAAGGTAGAACACAAGCATACTGCACGATAAAATCAAAGGTATTAAAGGTGCACTATGCAGTAAGGAGGATTTTGTTTTACATTTGCAGAACCTGCAGTTAGTTTACAAAACATATTTTTCCACCACATATAATTCTTATTTTTGAATAATTTTATGATCATGAATCAACAAAAAATTATTTTGAGGAACCTGGAACCGAATGTAAGAATAGTATATGTTTGTAAACAAAACAGTTTGCCCTGCTGCTGTTGACAACAACAGTGAAACAGTAACTTTTCAGGGTAGCTTTACTGTATTACTTAAAACGGTGTTCCAGGGATCCGATTTTTCTGTGATAAAAGGTCGTTAATTCAGTTATGAGAATATACCTTAGCAAATGTTCACTTCTCTGACACACCCACAGTTACATTGTGTCTCGCATTTAATATTCTAATCATTTTCCCCCTGCCAACGCTCTTAGCCCCTCGCCTACATCAAGGCCTTTGTGAGTCACCTAGCAAAGAGCCACATTTGCTGCTTAACATATTGTTTGTGGAGAGTCATCGGGAGCTTACCAGACCATAAACAGAGGAGGGAGATAGGACTGTTGATAGCTAGGCACTGACCCTGCAGTCATCCTCCAAACCGATGGCACTCAAGTGGTGAAAGCAATTTCAATTTGTTCTAGATAGCCTCTTCGGGAGACGAGAGACGTGATAGGAATTATTTAAGGAATGTGTACTCAGTCAGTTAGCTAATTCAGTGTTGTAATATGAACCTTCATTCAACCTTTATGTACCCAGGCTATTTCACAGAAACGTATTGCCTCATAAATTCACAACGGAGCTGTTCTTTACAGTCACAGTTCTCTGTTGTGCTGCACTAAGCAGTACTTCAGTCTGTCTGAAAAAGCCGAAAAGAGACACCAACTTATTTGATTTGGAGAATACCACATGGGACTCACTTTTTACTCAAAGACAATTTCAGAACAATTTGAATATTAGTATATGTATTGTGGCTGCTTCTTGAGTGCTCTACTGTCCACATGACACCTTCGGACAGTATTAGCACGTGACCCTAAGTCAGTTTACCACTTAGAAGGTGAAGGTGTCTGCGTTTCATCAGATTAATGTGTGATTTTGACAGCATTTAAACAATTAAACAATTTGGGATACATTTCCGCTAGTGCCTTGTCTGTGTGGGTGAGCTTCCTTGTCGCTAATAGGTTGGCAGGGGGAGTCTGTTGCATTTGCATATACGCATGTTGCATTGACCCACTATGCTGTCATGGTGGTGAGGTACTTACTGGATGGTGCAGTGCTGCAGCCTATGATGACTCTGCCACTCATCCTTATCTGCAACACTCTGGCAGCACTGCAGCACGACAAATCAGGTGTAACAAATACAGACATGCACACACACACACACACGCACGCACACACACACACACACACACACACACACACACACACACACACACACACACACACACAAACACAGACCCTGTGTGGCCCAACAAATTGCATTTACATATCGCACAGCCCAGAGAAAAATGTTCTGCTTACTTTAGACTCTGTGCGTGTGTGTGTGTGCGTGTGTGTGCGCGCTAATTAAAGCCTTGATAACAGCAAAGTTTAATTAGCAAGTCAAATGAAGCCAGGTAGCTGAGAGGTACTTTATAAGCAGCCGAGCGTATTGTTTGACTCGGGGTAGAATGTTTCAAAAATGGAAATAATATACCTTGGCTCGGAGGGAGTATTTGTGTAGATAATTTGTCTGCATGTTAGACTTCACAGGGAGGTCAAAGAAGAGCTGCAAAGGGAAACATTTTCCCTCACCAAAGATAAGTCTCTGTAATTACCTTTTGGATGTAGGAAGTAGGATTTGTTTTTGCCTGCTGGAGTCTGTAATGGAGTGTATAACTGGTTAGGAGCAGTGGATATTAAAACAATAAGATTTAAGGAGCGACTCCCCCTCTTTTTATCTGATGGCAAAGGCAGCCATATACGACCCTCAACGGCTGTTTGTTTCTCTCATCTCATGTATGTCTGTGCGCTTGTGAGACACAATATAATACACACCAGCCAGATTAAAGATGGCTGAAGTTGATTTGGCTGCTTCACTTTCAGGCTCCTGGGATTGTGCATGCTGGCTCGCTGTCACACCGCTATGGTTTTCTGTGACACAAATGCAAAGAATAGGGCTTATCAATGTTGTTTGTTGTGACTCCTGTGCCATTCCTATGCTGTGAAAAAAAAAACTCTGTGTGACTTGGTGCTGCTGTGATCCATACATCATTGTGTAGACCATTACCTCAATCTACCCTTCAGGGGAAAAGTTTGGTTGAAATTCCACTTCCCAGTTGGTCATTCTACCCTTCATTTGTTTTTTTTCTCTAATATTGTCCCGCAGCTCCAGAGGTAATTTATGTGCAGGGGTTGAATGTGTGATCGTATTAGCCTGTACATGCAATGAGTTATTGCTGCGGCCCACTGTTGAATCTCAGATGCCTAACCTTCCCGCAAGCACATAAAAAAAACTGTTCTAAGGACTTTTCAGAGGTTATAACAAACATCCGTGAAAGTCTAGACAAGTTGATTTAAAAAAAATTAACATAAAACCGTACACCCAACTTTTCCCCTCAATTGACCTCTGCTTAGGACTGTGTGTACAGGCTGTGCATGATTGGCATCTCACTCCACTCTTCTGATAGCTTTGTTGTAGCTGATGGCAACTTTCACCCCACCCATCTCCAACCAGGGACTTTAAAAGTATTGAAAGAAAGTGAAGGCTGCCTTTGAAGGAGAAAAGAAACATTAAAGGAGAAGAAAGTGATATTTTTTTCTTAATATAATTGTCAAATCACTCTATATTTGTACTGCATAATGTGCAGTTCATAACACAGGTCTCCCAGTCATTCAGCTTTGCAGTAATTGGCAGATAACATTTTTGAGTATCCTGTTCGTCTATTCGTTTCTATCCAATCAGGAGACTGAGCGCTAAAAAGAGGCGGGGTCTCTGTGCCCCGTGAACAATGACTCGCTGCTCTCCATCGCGGCACTATCTGAGGAAGACGGCTGTGTGTTCATGTGGTGGTGACGTAGGGACGAGGGAGGGGACTGCTAACTGCAGTCACTGACAGGAAGATGGCTAAAATAACCATATCACTTACTGCACCTTTAAACAATATTGGTATATATACACAATGAAGATACAACAGTATTCTTTAAAGAGTGCAACAAATTGTGAGGTTTCTTTTATATATGAGGTTATTTGTTGTAACACATGCAACACTAGCAGTCCTTTAATGACTTGTTAAGTCAACGGGACGGTAAACTAATCAGTCAGTTTCCCACTGGGAGACAGCAGCCCAAACTATCCTGTTTTACAAAATGATTTAATGCAGACACCTTTCATCAAACATCTCACAGCGCGTATTAATCTTATCGTGCTCTAAATTGGCCCCACCCGGTGGAGAAAATGTAGCATCAAACAGAATAGAAAATTAGCCTTAGCCCTCTGATGGAAACTTTGATTTAAAGAGAAGATTCCTCAACCTCTCTCAGGGGTTCTGCCCCAATACCTTTTGGTTATTTATGGATGTGGGTTAGTAATTCATGAACTTGTTTTTTTGACCCAGCCAAACAGTACAGTGTGTCACCTCATTATACCACCGCTAGAGAGACGACCTGACAAACAGACATCGTCTATCACCATCCATCTTCGCCATCACACACGACAGGTGTGTGTGTGTGTGTGTGTGTGTGTGTGTGTGTGTGTGTAAGTGTACTACTTTATGTGTGAGGGAGGGAGTCTCAGGGAATGTGTTTTAGTGTACAGTATGGGTACTAGAATATGTGTGAGTCTATGTGTGAGTCTGTGTGTTCTGATTTAAGTATACACACTTGGGACCAGTTGATTGGGGAAGGCTTGGCAAGTAAGAGATGAAATCTGTGTCCTTTTTTGAGTCAGTGGTTGATTTTAGGGTTGGATGAGGTTCAAACAAGTATTTGGTTAGGGTTAGGGTTTGTCTCCAGTCAATGAATGGAAGCAGTTGAGAAGTCCCCAAAAGTGTGTTTGGTGTTTGCATAACTGAAGCATGTTTTCACGTGATGGAGGAGATTAAAGTTGGAGTCAGTGACTCTGGAGAATGCTTGTTGTAAAAATCATTTTTTTGTCAAAAATCTGTGAATATCTCCTCACTATCTGCCACCTGTCCTTACTGTGTGTGAGGCTCGCTGACAAAAAAAATGCTGTTAATACACAGCCTAGGCTCTGTAAACTGGTATGTAAACAAAGGGGGCCCATCGTAGATAGCAACATGCCCGTTTACAGAGCCAAGGCTGTTTATTAACCCCGGATCTTTTTTTTTCATCGCTCACACAGTACGGACAAGCAGCAGATCCACTGATCCACAAGCACTCTCCAGAATCGCTGACTCCACCTTTAATGTCCTGTTGGTTAGCGCTGGCTGTAGATATCATTTGCAATTGTAAAATATTTGTTTAACCTTTGTCGCTTATACATATTCATAACCACTGCCACAACCGCTGGTTTCTCACACGTAGGCAATAGCATTGTGTCTTTGTTTTCTATGGCACGACTCGTTGTTTTTCTCTCCTCACAGTCTATTGCCTGTTTGTTACTGCCGGCAGCTGGTACACTGTGGAGGCAAACTGCAGCCAGATCAGCTGCATTGTGACCTGGCTGGCTCCATTACTAAAGCCAATGACACACACACACACACACACACACACACACACACACACACAAGCGCACACACACACACACACACACACACACACACACACACACACACACACACACACACACACACGCGCACACACACAAGCGCACACACACACACACACACAAGCGCACACACACACACACACACAAGCACGCACACACACACACACACACGCGCGCATATGCACACACATTCACACACACACACACACACACAGAACCCCATTGAATACACATTCACAAAGGGTATTCCCCCTTCTGAGGCCAGGATACAGTCATTGTGTTGTGGGTTATTTGTCAGGGCAGCCAGTGGTAGTAGCTTGTGGCAGCCAGCAGTAGGTGAAAAGATATATTGTAGTGGCACCAAAGATCATTCACCTGGGAGGAGTAGGTGCAAATAGGTTATTTTAGCACAGGCATCGGGATTTACAAAGCCTGAAAATAATTGCGCTCATTGTAATTGCGTCTACACTTAATACGTGTGAAAAGCAGGTGCTAATTGGCACAGAGTGATTGTGGTGAGGAGGAGACACATTTTGTTTTGCAGTATTATTTCTCACCCTTCTGTTTAATTGCTCGTCTATTCCTCTCAACATTGGAGAAGTGTCTGTAGTGAAGAACAAAACACATGTTATCTGTTTGAGGTTTGCTGCTTTTTCTGTCGAGGCCAGCTGGACTACATAGGACTAGAGCACATTCAATACTTAACAGCAAAACTGTCACTTACTTGAACTGTCTCACGCTGAATTTGTAGTAACAGCATGATATTAATATGATGAATTTGAATACATTTCCTCCAGCGCTGAATATCAAATGAGCGCAATTGTCCAGTGACTCATGCGATTCGTGGAGCACCGCACGGAAGTCCTTGGCTCCACAATGCCAAGGAGATGGCTTGCTTAACAAAGATCCCCGCCAGCTTTAAGCTCATTAGTCCACTTGTTTTTCGTCCAACTGGAATGAAATCAGCCTCAACCTTCTCTCCTTCACTCTAACGGCTTCCTCCTGGCTCAGTGTGTTGTTCTCCTATTAGAACCCATCAGAGGGAATGTGTCACAGTCAAACTTTAAAAAAAACCCTCTGGCTCACTTATTAAGAGAAAAATCTGTCGGTCGCACACACACACACACACACACACACACACACACACACACACACACACACACACACGCACATATACCCCTCTCTTACAATGACAAAATATGCACACCAAAGTCATTGGATAATTAGTATATTTTCCTTATTGCTATTGTTTTTTTTGCCTCTTTTTTGAACAACAATTACAAATATCAAAAAAGGCACATCACACAACACTGTTTATGTCATACACACAAAACCAAAGCGAAGGGCATCATACATATTACAGTGAATCACTTGCCGAATGTTGCATTACGGAATTTAGTTCAATGATTAAATCTGCTCGTGTCAGAGTCACTCACGAGTTTGGGAAATGGGGACGTCACAAGAAGTAGAAGTAACTAGTCAAAAACTTGGCTTAAAGCACAACACACGTCCTCTCACAGAAAGTTTTTCAAAACTCTGCTGTCCTAATTGGAGAGGAGACGCTGCTGTGCCTTGGGCGCTGTGCCATCCGTGACACACTAGACCTGCCCAGACTTCTCTGACTAGACTCCAACATGTCACACTGGGATTCCTGAGAACATCTGTGCTTGAAGGACTGCCCTCCAATCCAAACACACACACACACACACGAACGCACGCACGCACGCACACACACACACACACACACGCACACACACACACACACACACACACACACGCACGCACGCACGCACGCACGCACGCACGCACGCACACACACACACACACATACACACACACTTGTAAAGTCAGACCATGACTTCCAAAACTGGCTAGTAAAAACATCATCGCATTGAGAGACTAGCATATCAGAGGAACCAAATAACAGTTATAAATGAGATATAATAAGATTAATCCTAATTGAACCCCTTTACTATCTGTCTCATATTACACAGAGCACCACCCGCAATACTATTTTACGTTTGAAACCTTCATTTTTGCAAGCAATGTGTTCCTGTTGGAAGCAACATAAATGCAAATTCACAAACCCTGCTGTACTTTTTTTGGCTGTTTGACCATAGATTATCTGAAGATAAGGATAATAAAGCAATCACTAAACTGACCCACACATTTATTCAAGTAAGGAACAGGGTATTCAATTATTAAACTTCAAAGCAGCAGTGTTCTCTGTGTAGCCAGGGTTTTTCACCTCTCCATGTTGTGCACTAACGAAGAGAGTCAGAGGGGGAAAACAATGTCCCATTTCCCAAATGTTATTAACACTCTGACACTGAAACAGTGGGCACACTGAATACCAAGATAATGTCACATGGACGCACATTGCAAGATTCAAAACTCCGGGAGCACACACACACACACACACACACACACACACACACACACACACACACACACACACACACACACACACACACACACACACACACATACACTGATATTATAGTCACTAGTATATTTCACACTGTATCTGTCCCAATCTCTCTCCCTGTTGTGTCTGATCTATTGAAGCCTGCGGGTGTACACTGATGCAACCCAGCAGCAAAGATATGCTTGTTGATACTCACATCCTTTCTCCGTCTGTATCAAATTATAACAACAAGTTCTGAACGAGAAAGTTACCCTACTTTGTGAGACGACATGTCTAAGGACACGTTTTTGAATAATCTCTGAAGGCCTTTGCACACCGGGCGCGTTTTATTCGTGCGATTAATCTGTTAATTAACGAACGTATACAGAGTCAATGCAAGCTTCCACACCAGCGCCGTCATTTCGCATCGTAAATTCGCGTTTTTAATTTTTTCGAACTGAGTTTGATTTTTCTGGAACGTCGCTTCTTAAAGTGAGACGCGACAAAATTCACATTTCAAAACATCCGCTTTTACGTTGCGTTTATTCGCGTCGTGCCCGGTGTGCAAAGGCCTTTACTGTTATTTGTCAGATCCATACATCTCTCTCTCTCTCTCTCTCTCTCCTTTTAAATGATCTGTTTACATTAAAGTAATTGAATACACACAAATACTTATTTGATCAACTTGTACTATTTGAAGCTAATAGAGGTAGAGTGGCAGACAGCTTGGTCTCTGCTCTTCGCCGAAGATGATCAAGTGTTCTGCCTTATTAAGTCATATTGCATTGCAACTCATCCAATATTAGAGTTGCATAAAAATAGACAGGATTAAAGTGTTAAACTGTAACGGACAATACCTCAGGGTTTAACTGCACGCACACACACACACACACACACACACACACACACACACACACACACACACACACACACACACACACACACACACACACACAAAGGGGTAGAATGGAACAAAGGAAAGTACACCTGCTTAGTTTGAAGGTCAATGGACATTCTCTCCAAATGACTTTTAATGCGCCACTGCTGTGCTAATTACTGCCGGCTTAGAGACCAGGGTGATGAGGTAATTGTACCCAGAGGAAGATGAAGATGTGTTTGTGGCTGTGACCGTGTGTGTGTGTGTGTGTGTGTGTGTGTGTGTGTGTGTGTGTGTGTGTGTGTGTGTGTGTGTGTGTGAGAGAGAGAGAGACAAAGAGACAGAAGCCCTTTTTACACAGAGATTGCGGCATATTGACGGAACAACATCACTCCAATATGCCGGCTTTGCTTGCTTCTGTGTTATTTACACAGAACCAAGCAATGCCGGCCTGCTGGCGTATCAGTAGCCCCTTTTACACAGCGTTCCGGAATGAAAGAGGTGCTTGTAAACAGCGTCAGGTGTGACGTAAACATTTAGCGCCGCGCCGGTCAGCTGCTTTACAACAACAACACTGGCCGGTGAATTGAGAGCAGAAGTGCTGGAGCTTGCAGTAAGAGGGCCGTATTTTACTGTCCCCACGATGTGCCAGTTGATCTCGCTACGCGCTGAGTCCAACATCTCTGGGACTGTTAACCAAACTGACAAAAATCACTCCGCTGCTCACTGCTTCACCTCTGTGTCTGTGTCTGTGTCTGTGTGTGTGTGTGTGTGTTTGTGTGACAGGTTGGCTGTGAGCGAGTCTCTTTGTAAGGGCAGCGATCTGCCAATCAGACACACACATACACATACACACAGTGTGTGAAGTCACGTTACTGTAGACAGAAATAAAGTGTGGATATACGCTCAGACTTAGGATAATAATAGCGGTGGCGATCCGGCCTAGCTTAGCCTAGCTTTCCCATTGTACAACTTCCCCTGGGCATACACTCCGCAAAATGAAGCGCGGGGGTTTGGATTGAGCAGCGGACCTTATGATCAGATAGATCATACGCCGTTCCTTTTATTTGGTGATTTTTACGGGACATCAGGCCGCCGTGGTTAATGTTAAACACACGTCCTTCAACTGCTAACATGGTCGCATGTTTAGAACGTAGGCTATGGAACGTCAAACGCCCCCCTGTTCCGCAACAACAAGCTGGCCGCATTTAAACAGAGAAGCGGAACTGATTGTGTCGGGAATCTTACTACCCCCCGAGGTAGTAAAATTCCCGGAACAATCTCTCGCACCTTTCTTCCCTCGTTCCGCAACGGTCGCATTTACACAGCAGGGCGGAGGGCCGAAATTCCGGCATATTCCCGGCTTTCACTGGCTGTGTAAAAGGGGCTAGTGAGAGAGAAAGACTAGACCACATACAGATATCTTCTGTTTTTTTGCAGACAATTTAAATTCTCATCATTAGGGTCACTTACCATTTTCAGTTATCACATCCCATTCTCCGCAGCAGTCGTATGAAAAATACAAAATGTTTCTATTTAATGGCAATTGCTTCACAATTTCAAAAGATGAATATCTAGCTTAATATCATACTGTGAGTTAGCTCTGACATCTGACCAGTGTCTTACATCTGAGAGCACACAGTCAGTGCGTTTCCATGGCACAACTAGATTGGATTAAGACATACTATACCGAACTAGACACTCGAACGGACCGTGTTACTTGTCTGAGTATACATGGCCTTTCAGTAATTGGATAAATGTCCGATGCATGGCTGTCTCCACTATGCTACGTTGCGCTGTAGCCCTTTCAACAAGTGGTTATAGAGCCACGTCCGGCTCCCTTCTGGCAACAACCCTACTATTTTGTGTACGTCGTCTCCTTCCACTTCCTTGTGAAATCCTCCGCAGGGATTCTCGAGCAGGCGCAGAACGCAAACTCCGATATGCGATGTCCGATCCCTGTATACATGCAGAGAGAATGCCGACTATGAACGAGTTATGTAGGTGTTCTTATCCGACATCGCTTGTCCGTTTATGTGCCGATTTGTTTGCGAAGTAGATCGGATAAAGGTGTTTACATGCAGTTTACAAGTCCTGTTGAAGTCTTATTCGTTTATTTTCCCGATTATGAGTCTGCATGTAAACACACTGAGTGAAAGAAAGCCGCTTTTATCCAAGTGTAGGTATGCAGGATTAATTTGATCAAGGATAAATATTTATTTACCGTATATAAATGATAATTTGTTATAGTTAACATTACAGTCACACATTACTGGCACTGTGACTTAAGTAGGAAATGTGCAGGGCTGTTCAAAGATTTACAACATTAAAGGTTGACTCAGCAATTCTGGAGCTTGTTGACAACGCGTGTTGTTGTTCAGTGAATATTTCCTCACGGTCCGCTACCTGTCCATACTGTGTGTGCGCTGAAAAAAATCCATGGTGTCAACACACAGTCTAGACTGTAAACTCGCATGTTTCTAGCTGCAGTGGGCCCCCTATATGTTCAACCCCCACTTTGTTTACATACCATTTTACAGATCCTAGGCTGTGTATTGACACCAATTTTTCTTCAGCGCACACACACAGTAGCGGATTGTGAGGAGATATTCACTGATTTTGACTAAGAAAATGATTGACTACAAGCCTCTTCCTGAATCGCTGAGTCAAGCTTTAACCCCACGTAATCACGCCTCATTCCTACAAATTTGAGGTTGATCAAACAACAATTCTCCCCTATTGAAGCAGGCCCGATTGCATTTACTAACACACTCATCCATAGTGTAGAGCCTGCATGGCACACTACATCTTTGTGAGAGATCAAACGCATTGACTGATGTAATTACATGCGTTTCCAATTAGGGTTTACATACACCAGTCTGTGTCCCTCTGTATCCACAACATTAGGGAAATGTCAATATGATGTGCCCAATACAATACAAGCCCTGGGCAGTTATTGCCTTATTATGCTTCTAATAAACTGCAGTGTATATACCAGGCGTGCATTTCACATACTCTGTATTCAGCTATTGGTGTGGTTGAACATTAAATTAAGGAACATAACAAAACCATACATAAAACATGAATGCTAAATGTGAACTACTCTTTCAGCAAAAGCCACATCACAAACCATTACTTCTGCTATGAAGGTCACATTGTTTGGTCTGGAAGGCTTTTGACATATACACGATTTAACATTGCGGCTAATAATAGCCTCGCTTTGTTTCCCAGACACATTATCTTCTATTTACACCTGCTTATCTATATAGGAAGAAAAGGCTCCCATTGATAACACATCTGCCTTTGTAGAGCCTATTAAATAGTTGTGACCCTTTTGGTTCTCCCCGGGCTGTCCTGTCCTTATCTGGACCTCCCCATTCTTCCATCTGGTCAACAGCTGATTGTTATCGGACCAGTTCCCCTTCACACATAGCCAGCCTTGACTTTGACTGTTTCAGTGTCTTCCATACTATTTAGTATGCATGTTTTGGGTTTCCCAAAACATGCATGCCAAATGCAGTTTGCCAAACATACCAGGATGCCTTAATACAACCAATGCATTTTGTAGTACGCAAATCAGCATACTAAAGGTATGTAGTGTAGTAAACAGGAGAAGTACGTGATTTGGAACGCATGGGTCTGAGTCTATGTACTGTTGTTTATATGTTCATCATTAGGCTGTATTTGCATATGATACGTCACTGATGTGTGTGTTTGTGTGCCTGCGTCTGTGAGAGAGTGTGATGGAGACCAAATGAGACAAGAGCAAGTGCGGTTATCTTCTCCTCTTCTGCCCCTGCCAAGCATGAGTGCTCCAGTGCTGCTTCACCTCCTCAATTCTATCCCCTCCACCCCTTTATCCTCAGCACCAAGTTCCCTGCATCCCAGCACTTTGGCTCTTACCCTTCTGTCTACACTGTGTGCACAATTATTAGGCAAGTTGTATTTTTGAGGATTAATTGTATTGTTGAACAACTACAGTGCTCTCGGTCAATCCAAAATGTTAATGAACCTAAACCTGAATGTTTACGAAAGTAAAAGTGAGGTTGTGTCTTTCTTACGAGAATATATATAAGTGCACAATTATTAGGCAACTATTAGTATGCAGAATTATTATGCAACTAAATAAAAAAACTACAATTTTCTGTTAAAGTGAGAATAATAAAACAACTCAAAATGTACAAATAAAAATGTCCGACATGTAAAAAAAAAAAATCAGTGACCAATTTAGCCACCCTTCTTTTCAATAACTGTCACAAGCCTTCCATTCATGGAGTCTGTCAGTTTCTTGATCTGTTGACGATCAACTTTTTGTGCAGCAGCCTCCCAGACACTGTTCCGAGAGGTGTACTGATTTCCTTCACTGTAAACATCCCGTTTAAGCAGGGCCCACAGGTTCTCAATAGGGTTTAAGTCAGGTGAGGAAGGGGGCCATGTCATTATTTTTTCATCCTTAAGGCCTTTACTGGCTAGCCATGCAATTGAGTACTTTGATGCATGTGATGGAGCATTGTCCTGCATAAAAATCATGGTCTTCTTGAAAGATGGAGACTTTTTCCTGTACCACTGCTTGAAGAAAGTATCTTCTTGAAACTGGCAGTAGGTTTGGGAGTTGATTTTGAGGCCATCTTCAACCCGAAAAGGTCCAACTAGCTCATCTTTAATAATACCAGCCCATACCAGTATCCCACCTCCACCTTGCTGGCGTCTGAGTAGAAGTGGAGCTCTGTGTCCGTTACTGATCCAGCCACGGGCCCATTCATCTGGTCCATCAAGAGTCACTCTCATCTCATCAGTCCATAAAACCTTTGAAAAATCTGTCTTCAGATATTTCTTGGCCCAGTCTTCACGTTTCAACTTGTGTAAGATGTTTGTAAGTGCAGCCTACTAAGAGGGGCTTCCTTGTTCAGTGTCAGATCCGTGTCAGCGCTTTGCTCTGATGATCTGCTATCAAAAGAAACAGTCATGACCCGCGTCTAACTGCATGAGCTGTCAACACTGGTTTGAAAGTGCTACTGTGCTAAAGAAAGAAAGAAAGAAAGAAAGAAAGAAAGAAAGAAAGAAAGAAAGAAAGAAAGAAAGAAAGAATGAGCGAGGGCTTCTGAATCTCCTGATATCCAGCCTTTATGGTGAAAAGCCAGCATCTGTCTGTGTTATTAAGTTTTACAGGACAAAATTCTTAATAAGAAATCATTGAAAATGGAGGATCTAGTGATACTTTATAGTAACTTGGTTGAGTGTCTGTTATCGGTGTCATGGAAATGGGCTCAGTGTTTGGCATCAGTAGAAAAAGCTAATCAATTAAAAATGGTCACAACAAGACAAACACATGTGAACATATCTGCTCACTCATCACAACTGGAAAGCTTGAAAGACACTTGAGACGGAGGAAAAATGGCACTTGCTTTAAATCGTCTGCAAAGTTCTCTTTTTTTTGCCATGCACAGCAAACCCCGAAACAAGTAACACACTTCAACACTGTTGGGTTTCTTAAGGACAAACCTGTCCTTGTGCCATCTTGAAATGATTGGAGACATTGAGGCATTCAGCTGGGATTCGAGGCAAGATAAAGAGACTCATAGGGACTCTATCTGGACAAGTGAAGGATGAATGACTGCCAATGAAGGGCTTTCTTTTATCTCTTATTCTCTCCGCTTAATATAAGTCGTATAAGACTGGATGGATGCAGGAGAAGAAGAGTACAGGGAGGAGCTGCAGTCAGACACAGATTGAGAGAGAGAGAGTATGAAAAGAGAAGAGAGAGGTAGAGTACAGGTCATATCGGGACTTTTTTTCCCCCACTGTGGCCGCACTCACACTAGGCATGTGAACCGTGCCCAAAAATGTTTGCTCCATAAAGTATACTTTGTTTGACCAGCGTACTCAGGCACAGTACACTTCTCGGCCCTGGCACAGTAGGGAGAGGTGTGCTTGGGCACGGTACAGATGCTAATGAGCCAGCGCGAGCACGCCCATGTACATCGATCCTGATATCTATTTATATGAGACTGTTTCCTGGGACTTAATATGTCCACGTGTGCAACAGATTTAAAAGAAAACATGTTGCAGAAAGATTTGCGTTGGTCTAATGTGGATGTGGAATGTTTGCTGCAAATTTGTCCGGATGAAAATATTCATAAAACAATCGGATACAAATACACGTGTATGAAAGACGTGCTGGCGTATCTGGAGGTCCGGATCTGTTGGAGCAGAGTGAGTGCAGGCCGGGCTTTGCCTCCCAGGCAGTGCTGCCTGGAGGCACCTTTGCCTGCACAACAGTTAGGGTTAGGGTTAGGGCCTTCCGGGCAGCGCTGCCTGGAAGGCTCCATTGGGGGCACAAAACACCATCGAGCAGTACAGACCCTGGACCAGGACTCTCGGACGGTTCCATATTATAGTCAGTGTCAATATGTACAATGCTTGAGTGGAGCCAAGCAGACTCTTTATCAGCTCTGATCACAAGGTGTATTTTAATTTAATTTTGTTTTGTTTCTTCTAGCGAGATGGTGAATTTAAATGTTTGAAATATGAAGTGCGGTGTTTCCCCCATAATATGTCTTAGTTAAGGTGGTCACTGGCCAGGGTCACAGGAGGCATTTTGCTCAAAGATGCCAATGCGCACTATAGAAATAAACAACTGTTTATTTGAATACAGTTGTGCAATTTTGTTTGCTATGTGCAGGTAAAATTTTACTGACAGTACAAAACACAATTAAAGAAAACTTCTACTGTTTTGGTGCAATACTATGCAGACACACTAAATACAAATAATAGACCATACACTTGTGTAGGCACATCAAGTGAAAATTCAACTTTTTAAAGTACCTTTATGGATGGGGGGCTGTGATTATTGTGGACAATAGGCCTACTGTGATGCGATAGCCTATAATTCATTAATGGTTATTATTAGCCTTCTTGCTTGATTTCTTTTTAAATACAGGTCGTTTTGGAACATGTCTTTCCCAATTTAAAACATAAAAATAAAGCAGCATTGAAAATTCAGAAAATAAATCTTGTTGGCCTACACTAGCATGCTGTTCTACAAATAACTCAATAGTTGAAATAATAAATACAATGTGTTTTCCCCTTAAAATGTCTAAATGCATTTCAAAGACAGTAACAGTGTGGCACTTCTTTAAACTTACTGAATCTTGCAGGGGCCATCACAGAGATACCGACGAGGCTGAAATAGGCTATAGACTATACACAGTGCATGGGCAACTGAGGGCAGCCCCATTTTCAAATATTTTTAAATAAACTCAATACACACTGTGCATGCCATGGATTTGAACGTGACGTGATCAGTTAATCTCGGATTACCTCCCAGATGAACTGATTCAATTATTAAGCTATTAACTATCTACCATTGTTATAAATCCTTAACAAACTGCTAACAAACACTTAACAAATCATTAATAATCATTAATTAAGAGTTTACTAATGATCTATTAACGAGTTACAACGGATAGTTATTATAAAGTGTTACCAACATATTTAGTGGGCTTTTTCAAAAAGCTCCAGCTCTTCCATATGTGCAGTAATCACAATTAAACAGTACTTGCTGGGTTGCCAAGGTGGTTGTCCGCAGGTTTGGGGGCTGCCTTTATTTCATATATTGTGTATTTTCTGATAACCAAGGTTTTTTTGTCCCAGAGAGCCTGCAATTCATATCAAATCAAAGGTGTCACTGACCAATGGGTCTGCCATATTCAGTGTCAAAAACTTCTTGTCTGTTTTTGCTACACTTTGCCTGCTGTGGAAATGGACCAATTAAAAGAAGCTTTAGTGTCAAAAAGGTTCATTTAGTCTAACTTGGTAAATTAACTTGTATGTTCATGTAAACAGACTAGTATTAATTTGTTTGTACCTTGACATGTTTCGACTACTTCCTGCAGTCTTCTTCAGAAGCGTCAGTTGTTGCTATGACGCGCGTTGTGTCAGCTGATGTTAAAGACTGCAGGAAGTAGTCGAAACATGTCAAGGTACAAACAAATACTAGTCTGTTTACATGAACATACAAGTTAAGCTTCAGTGTCAATTAACCGTAAACCTTTGGGGGGAAAAAGAGCGGGAGTGTGAGCCTTAACTTGGTCAGTGACATCTTTGATTTGATAGGATTTTCAGGCTCTCTGGGACAGAAAAAAAACGTGTTATTGGAAACTAAGAAATATTAAATAAAAGGCAGCCCCCTGAACATACGGCCAACAACCTTGGCGACCCAAAAAGTACTTTTTTATTGTGATGATTGCATATAGGGAAGAGCTGGAGCTGTTTGAAAATGTCCAATCAAGATTTTCAGATGAATGACTCTGAACGCAAGCAGATACTCTGATGAGGACATATTGCCATGTGCATTTGATGATTTCCCACAAAGTGCAATGTTTCAACATATTTTTAAAACAAAACTAATTTTCATATCATTGTTGAGAAAATATATTCATAATTGTTTTGGCTGTAAATAAACTATTTGAATATTTTTGTCATTGAAGTCCATCATTTAAGAACCTGGGAAAGTGTCTGACTACACAACAACAAAAGCAGAACAGTTCATCAAAATAATATTTATTTTAAGATACTTAGGGTGTATTCACACATGCCATGTTTAGTTCGGTTGAAACGAACTCAGGTGCACTTCCGCCTTCGGTGCGCATCTTTCAGACATGTGTGAATACAGCAATCGCACTCTGGGGCGGACCAAACAAACGCTCCGAGACCCAGCTGAAGAGGTGGTCTCGATGCGTTTCAAAACGCACTCTGCTGCAGTTCGTTTGTGTTGTGAATTTGGCCGGACTCGATCCGACCCAATTGCAGGAAGCACTCCGCCTTTTCTTTCTTTTCTTTTTTAATAAATCGCCATCAGCTTCACACTATGGGATAGTGTTGTTGTCGCCATTGTTAGGAAGATTAGTTGTGGTTTGACCGGGAGCCCCGAGCAAAAATATTACAGTTGATAATGACGGGTACACATGCTGATATGTTCAGCGATCAGATGGAGAGGAGCGTCTACCGTAGCCTACAGTGCCAACAGGTTCACACTGTGCTTTGCATGAAGTGTGTGTTTTTATTTTTCTTCCCAACGGGACCGTCAATACTGCCCCTGTGTCAGTTTGGAGCTGAACTGCGCCGAACTGACATCAAGCTGATACACAGCTGGGCCCGTGTCCACCTAACGCCTTTTTCCCACCGCAAGCGCCTTTTTTCAATTGATTCCCAATGAGAAGCGGCCGCCTCGGGAAAAGGCGGCCGCTCTGAGAAAAGGCGCAGCGCCCAGCGGTTTTTTTCGAGCGCTTTTTGTCTTTTTGTGCGGCCGCTTCGAGATTTGCAAGTTGAAAAAAGTTTAACTTTTCAGAAAGGCGGTGGGGACGTCACCGCCGCTTTTTTCAAAGGGCCAATCAGATAGTAGATCGTCGGGACTCGTCGCCTTGGCAACAAAGAAGACGGAAGAGAAACTGCTTTTTCCGTCTCTGTTTACCCGAAACTGTACGAAAATAGTGACTTAAAATGACCAGAACAGAGGGAGGAGAGCCTGTTTGTGGGAGCAGATTAGGCGAACACTTGATTCTCTGTATTTTTTATCTCCTACGGATCGTTTCATGCGCACACATCAGCCTACAACTTGCTCCGTGTGTGTTTGCAGGAGCCGTGATAACTCCTCATCCAAACAGAGGATGGTGGAAAGTATTCTCTGTTTCATAAGACTACTCATATTAAAATGTAACGATTTAAATAGAAAACAGCAAACCTAAACAGTTAAACCAGTGTTGATAGGTCTGACTGACAGGTGACGATCAGCATTTTCTCTCCCCCGATCACAGCACTCTCTCTCCCAGCTCATAAAACACTTGAAAAAAGCGGTCGAAAAAACCGGTTGTAAAAAACGCTCAGTAGACACACTCCCGAGCGCACAGCCAGCGTTTAACGCTGGAAAAAGGCGTTAGGTGGACACGGGCCCTTTTAATCAGCTGTGTTTCAGCTTGGGCCTATTCTTCACGCGAGCTGCGCGTCCAGCAGCAAAAATACAGTAAAAATTATGTTTCACATCGTAGGCTACAAGGCACATAACGTGGCATTGACATGGGGCCACATATTATAACCATATGAAACAACAATAATTTTATGTTTTTCTTCTTTATTTATAGGCTAGATGTAGGCCTTTTTATTATTTTTAACCCCATATTATATCAATGATAAATTCGCAGTTTTTACGTTCTTCCTAGCTCTCTCCACCCCAGAATGTCTGTCCAATGAATGAATGATCTCAAATCATGTGTGGTTTTGCTTCGTAATGCTGGTTCACTTACAAAAGGGGCAATATGAAAGTGGACCACACCAAAAAAAAAAAATCTAAATTCTATTTGGTCTGGACCAAAGCAAGTGAACTAACGGACTTTCCATGTGTGAATACACCCTTAGACACTTTACAAAAAAAAGTGCATTATCCACATACAATCAGTATGGAAAAGCATGTGAGATGTAATATTAATAATACTTATATAAATATATAGCCTATATATAATATATTATAATTGAATAATACTTCAGTCTCTTATAATATTATTAGCGACTGAAGGCTATTTACTTTTTATACAGTCACATGACAATTGCATAGAAAACCGACGTGATAATGTTAAGTCTAGCTGTAATCATACATGCTCACAGTTTCAATAAGCACTGCATAACATTTTGAATTGCACTACTCTTATAGACTGTAAAAGAGGGGTACTACAAAATGCTAATAGGGATGCTAAAGGAACACTAGAGCAGAGAGGTGTATATCTCCTGCTCTGTCCGCAGCTGGGAGGGACTGCTGCACGAGGACTCTGCCGCCTGTCAGTGCTCTGGGAAGGGGGAGGGGCAGCGGAGGCACCCGCTGATCGTTGATTAGAGTAAAGAGCGATACTTGAGCGAAAAAGTCACCAATAACACCAGAAAAAGTAGCTAGATTTATCGCTTGTCGCTTTTTTGAAGAAAACGTCACCAGAGGTGTGAAAAGTCGGTAAATATAGCGACAACATCGCTAAGTAAGCAACAATGGGACTGAGCGCCGGGCTTGAATTAGTTCTATAGCGTTACGCATGCGCACGAGCTGTGGGCGTGTTTGGCCGATATCGGCGTGTTTGGCCGATATCGGCGTGTTTGGCCGAGCTGCATTGCCAAGTGGCAGCGGCTGCATCTGGACCATATTGTCCTATTTGGGCGATTCTGACCCACAATCCAGTGCGCACGTGAAGTGACGTCACATCGACGAAGCCTCTATATGAAAACAAACGGGGATGCGACGGATATAAAAGCAAGATCAAGGCGCAATGTTATGATGAAATAAGAGAGTAAAGTATGTCCCAATAGTATGCCTACTGCATCCTAACTAGATTCTTTTTATCGTCAGATGTAGTATGTAGAATAGAAAAAAGAAAGAGTATGCGATTCGGAACGCAACCTGGGTGTACAGTGCATTTCCCAGTTTTCTCCGGAGAATCTACAATCGTCCAATCAGCGAACAGAGCGAGTGGCTGAGAACGATGACGCCGAAGTCGCGCTTCAGTTTCAGTTGAATGCTGCGTTCCTTTATACTCGGAAGAAGGAGATTTCCGACTTGGTAGTTCCGAGTTCCGACCTGTCTGTGTTCCAGTCAGGCCTGCCCACACTAATGGCTGGGCCCCCTCCAGTCAGTGGGTCCCCTTTACCCATACTTTACTAGTATCAATGTGTGTAAGTGCGCTCATCCCTAAATAAACACATAGTATTTGCAGAGAGACTAACTATGTTATCAACCAGGGACTTGCGGGGAAAGTTTGGGGAGCAAGGACTCATTATTATTTTAAAATAGTAGCACATTTCTGACTTAGCCCGGGCCTAGCTTTTTTTTTCTGCACATTACAACAAATCATTAGAAATATTTTGGTGGTATTGTTGAAATAAATAACAATTACAAATCATCAAAATTCTTCACACAAAAATTAAAAAAGGCGGTTCCCTACACCATCTACCTTCAAAACTACAAAGTTGGCCTATGTTTGGTTGCAACATATAGGCTTAGTTCATTCTGCTCTCATCACTGTAAAAGCACTGACATGTTTACTGAGAAAGTGCAAACATTACTGAAATTATTACCAACACGTTCTTAAACTTTGAATTTAAATCTGTTCCTTTAATTATGTCCAACTTCTTTGTGCCTTGTATCTTTCTTTGCATTAAGAACGTTTTAGGTCTATTTTTATTTTTAGAAAAAATACAGAAAGCAGGACCTTGGTGTTTACGGCAATAATTAAAACAGGATGATGCTGCTCGTCAGCTTCATTGTGGTATGACTCAGCTGGTTGGTCGATTGGCCAAGTTTGTGAAAAACTGGTCAGACCTGGCTGGTCGTGTCAACCTGATGACTTATGTCAAAGCCTTTAGAAGTTATTGTCCCCAAAGGGAAATTCTTCATCACAAAAATGTACGTTTGTAAACTCAGGAAAATGACAGAGTAACTAGCCTGTCCTCTTTATAAGAATGTAGAAGAACTACAAAAGGTAAGCTGTTCTTTCATCTGGTCCATATACTTTTCACAACGACACCCAGACACAAGTAACAGGTACATGTGTTTTCCGTGAGTAGGAAAGACTCAGGAAAAAGAATCCAGCCAAAACTGTTTAATATCTAAACCCAATCTTGTCACCATTTGGCACACAAAGGGTTCATAGGATGGATTAAGTTTGAAACAGTATCACTCCGCTGTGCTCAATCTGAAACATTTTGAACATCTCTGCTTTTCTATTGATATTATCTGGGGTTGATGCTTCCACAGGTATTGTCTGAGTACAGTAAAGGAAAGTAATGCATACTTTTATTAGATGATTACATTTACCTAGTATATGGAGACACCTGAATTCATATGTTTTTTTTCAAACTTAAAAGCTATTCAAGACTAGATTATTTTTTGAGAGTTCAAATTAAATGGATGCAGGGCTCAAAGTCAAGACAATTTCTTGGAGAACAAATTGATACTTTTTTTAGATTTAGATTAACACATCCCAAACCTTGGCCACAACTAGGTGGGAAACCTTTAGGGGCCACTCACACTAGGGCCGCGGCCCCGTGCCAAAGCTCATTTGCAAACTAAAGTCTAGAACGTTTGGCTAGTGTGACCACGCCAACTTGTATTCCAGCACGGAACAGCCCCTTAGTACAGATGCTAATGAGATGACACACGCGCACAAGCAAGCGCACAGGCGGCGTTCCTGACGTGAATTTATTAAGGATGCATAGTCCGTTAACGTTGGGTTAACTTGTAGCTACATAAAATGTGTGAGAATTAACATGTGTAGGCCTAGGTGTGGGCTAATAAAAGAGGGAGAGAGCTAAATAGGTGAGCGCAGAAAGCAAAGCAAAAAGGTTTTCGTGTTTACTCACGTTCGTCAGATGATTTTTTTCTTTTTCCTCCCGTCAGCTGTCATAACTGCCTTTACGCATGGCGGTGGAGACGCACCCAAAACAACACACCGCGGCCCAGTGATAAGGAAACAGTAGCCTACACTAAGGTTTAACAAGAAACTTTATAAAGACATTTAAAAAAATGATCTCTGCCCATACAAAAAGGTCTGACTTGGATTACTTGCTGGAGCGATCGATGTGTATAAAACCATCCGGTACGTATGGTCTGATGACGGGCTGTTATATTAATAATAAACAGCGTGCTGCACAAATATGAGACTGTTCACCGCGACCTATTACGTCAAGGCTACATTAAAAAAAAAACAATAGCTTAAGGATTCTCGTTGCTCTAATGTGGAAGTGGAATATATGATGCAAATTTGGCCGGATGAAAATATTCACAAACAGTTGTATAGCCTACAAGTAGACTACGCTCCAAATCCTAAACGCGCACGGTGACGTAGGCAAGGTGCAATCGTGCCCTGGCCACGAGCAGTGTGACCACGGGCCAGCGGGGGGAGTGGGGAGGGAGGGGGGGAATCGTGCTGAATCTTCCTGCAGCACGGAACAGGCAAACGGCCCTAGTGTATCGTCAACAGATCAAGAAACTGACAAACTCCATGAATGGAAGGCTTGTGACAGTTATTAAAAAGAAGGGTGGCTATATTGGTCACTGATTTTTTTTTTGACATGTCGGAAATTTGTATTTGTAAATTTTGAGTTGTTTTATTGTTCTCACTTTAACAGATGAAAATAAACAAGTGAGATGGGAAAATGTTCTTTTTTTTATTTAGTTGCATAATAATTCTGCATACAAATAGTTGCCTAATAATAGCAAAACATATATATATTCTCGTAAGAGAGACAAAACCTCACTTTTACTTTCGTAAACATTCATACATTAGGTTCATTAACATCTTGGATTGACCGAGAGCACTGTAGTTGTTCAATAATAAAATGAATCCTCAAAAATACAACTTGCCTAAAAATTGTGCACACAGTGTAGACATGTCCAGCTGCTGGCTCTGGCCCAGGCTTTTCAAATGGCCGTAAGCGGAGCAGCAGCTCTGTGTAAACACCAGGGTTTTTCGTGACTCAGAATGGGCCTTTGGGGGGACAGTACAAGGACCAACTTGTTTTGGGTTCGCGACTATGTGCAACAGTAAAGGTAAAACATTGTTGTATTTTAAGAAGGGTGTGGGGTTGGGAGAGGGCAGTTTCTGTCCAGCTACAGAGCATTTAGGTTAGCTGTCAATCGCTATGTTACCATGGAGCTCACTGACTGATAACATCACCATATGAAGTCAAAGTACTAATAATGACTAGGCCTACCTATTTAATACTTTAATTGTTTCTAATTGATCTAAACCATGGAAATTGCAAGAAGGTAGGGCTGCTCGATTATGAAAAAATCATAACCATGATTATTTTGATTGACATTGTGTAATCATGATTATCAAAGACAGTTAATCATTGATTTAAGAACATCATGCATTTATTTAACTTTTAACCAGGTTGTTTCTATTTACACCATGACTTTGGACTTTAAACATTTGGACTTTAAGCAAAGAAAATAGAAATAGGCTAAATAAGTGAAACATATTTTTAATAATTGAATAAAACAAATAGGGGAGAACGGGGTAATCTGAGCCACTGTGTGCGCAAGCGCCCCGGCTCCAATTCCATACCCAAATCCCTTGGGACCAAAGTGCTTGCCATAACAGCCTGTAGGAAAGAAAGGTAACGTCAAACACTCTGTCCTATGGTATTACTATCACATCCTTTAGATAAAACACTGAAAACATGTTTACTGTTGTAGGCCTACCGCATTGATTTAGGCCTAGGCTATGCTTTCTCCCCGTCTCCCCTAACAGAAAACATTGTTCAGATAAACACAGTTGGTAGGCTACATGTGGAAAAATAAGGGTCATATCCTTATTATTCCTATGTTAATGACACCGACAGGCAACGTGTGGCGAAAGTAACAGCAGCCATGGACATATTAGGCCTATTAAAAGGGTAAAGCTGGATTTAAAAGTTGATTTTGACCCCTTGCGGCCATTGTGTCTTTACAAAAGTAAACAGTAAGACTTAGACCAGTAAGACCACAACATTTTTTATGAAAATACAAGTAGCCTAGGCTATAACTTGCTGCTGGATAAAAGGTTCAATAATATTAATAATTGTGAGGACAGATGGGCTAACGTTAGCAAGCTGTGGGAGCTAAGTTAAAAATATTTGGTAATGTGCAGCAAACATCATGGCCTAGCCTATTCATCTTATTTTTTTTCCCACAGTAGGCCTATTTGTAAAATATATCAAGTGCTCTGCTCTGCTCATCAGTTTCTTTATAGCGTCATGCTGGGCCCAGTGTTACCGCTTGTTTTTCTTTTTGCATCTGCATTTTATCCTCCAATTATCCTCAGGTCTGTTTCATTCTTTCTGAACCTATGAAGACCTTCAGCAGAGCGTGGCTGACAAAAATTCAAAGAGAGGCTAAAACAATGGAAAAACAAATTGAAAAAAGCCTAGTAGAGCTGAGCAATGTACAGTATATGAAATCATTAACATGATAAGTTATACATTCATATCAGTAAATGGCAGAAGTAGCTGCTAGACTTGACTTAACTATGGGCAGAGCATTGTAAGGAGCAGTATATATTTAGAGTCCTGTAGTTTAAGTATGTTCAGTGTCTAGTCAAAAGTTTAGTTATTTATGGCGTTATTATTAATTTATTTTTTATTTCTGTCTTTGTGAATCCTTATGATGTTTGTTATTGTTTGTTTGTCTTGTGATTTATGAGTTTCGTGGCTGCTGCAGTGCTGCAATTTCCCTGTGGAATTAATTAAGTATTTGTATATTATTGTCTTATATACTGCCTGTCATGATGTGGCATAAGTAAAACATTATACAAGATATAATTAACTAACCGTCGACGCACTGCTGTTACGTGTTACATCCGATAACACTCTTTTACACACAAACAACAACCTAAACTTACTTAACTAGAATCAAATTGATTACAACAGAATACATGACATGGTCAAACTGTAATTCCACTGATTCAGTAAAAAAAGTTTTATGATAAACCATGATAGGATGCACACTAAAATTCCAACACCGAAACAGCCATACGCTGTACATACATACAAGCAGAAAGCAGACCCCTGTACTTGACTACATGGAAGCTTTCTTATTATGGGAATGTGGCCTACCAAAACTGACTCGCTCTCATTTATCTCAGAGTGGCAGGCGGCAGCAAATGACTTTGAGTGGACAGAGGCGCTGGAGCGAGAGTCAATGTTGAAAGGTAGATTGGATGGTGGTTGATGTGTGGGTTTGCCAGAAGGCCAGCACTTTCGATGAACCCTCAACCTGTCAGTGACTGAAACTAATGCTGTTGGGTTTGAGGACACCTGTCAAGTACAGACTATCTATCTATCTATCTATCTATCTATCTATCTATCTATCTATCTATCTATCTATCTATCTATCTATCTATCTATCTATCTATCTATCTATCTATCTATCTATCTATCTATCTATCTATCTATCTATCTATCTATCTATCTATCTATCTATCTATCTATCTATCTATCTATCTATCTATCTGTCTATCTGTCTATCTGTCTGTCTGTCTGTCTGTATCTATCTATCCATCAACCCATCTATCCATCAACTGGATTATCCTGTGTCACCTGTCATGTGAATATGAATGTGTAACTACTTTTGCCTCCATTAGGAACTCTGAACACTGTCTGTGCATCTACGCTATGTACACCTTCGGTGACTTTGTATTAGCATTGTATTACTTATGCTCTACTTTCAGGATTTTTCTTAGCAGTAGAATCAACAACTGAAACACATCATGGGCGCTACCTGGGATTTTTCTGAGCTCCTGTCAGGGGGTGACCCTAGTTTGTAAATGCTGCCATACTGAGAAATACGTACAGCGTTTTGTTGAACTGATAGGCTTAATCAACTTTGTATCAACTTATTTGGCAATGGCTCTATACGAAGAAGTCACGCACTATAACTTTAATATGAACATACCCTGCGTTCCAAATCGCATTCTCTTTCTTTTTTCTATTCTACATACTACATCTGACCATAACAAGAATCTAGTTTGCGTGCAGTAGGCCTACAACTGGGACATACTTTTGCTTATTTATTTCATCATAACATTGCACCTTGATCTTGCCTCTTTCTTTTAAATCCGTCGCAGCCCCGGTTGTTTTGAGTCTCCGTCGATGTGACGTCACTTCCGGTGCACACATCTCGACTGGATGTAGTTGACATCAGGGCATTTTTTAAGCATACTAAATCCGACCACGAGAATTGGGACATCCTAAATCTTCTTTCTTTTTTATTGGAAGGCAGCCATAGTTCCATTCCATTAGTACATAACAAAGGTCACACAGTCACAGAATTGTTGTTGTGGGTCGTTAAAGCCAATATAGTTCATTAGTTAAGCCTCGCCTCTGGGACAAGAGGCTAGAAAGAACACACGCATACACTCAGAGAGCAAGCAATCAGTCGTGAAAAAAACACAGGCATGGTTCATCCGCAAGGTCAAAGCTTCCCGCTCTCAGAAATGCTGCTGTTGCAGAAACTCAGAGGAATAAGTGGTCTTGAAGTGGGTGAAACATTATGTGCTGCAAGCCCATTGGACTGTGAATAAGAGACATTTCTTTTTCTCTCAAATCATGCTGGAATGATTTCCTCTCTCTCTTTTATTTTTTGGGCAAAACATGCAGCAAACTAAAAGTAACTAAATGGCAGGTATTTAGTGTCCTTAGGAGCATTTTCTGAAATTCAAGATAATGCAGGTACAACCAGCTAGCTAATACTGTTATGCATTCCTTAGTTTTTCTAATAAGTATTGTTCTTTCATACTGAATTTACTGAGAGCAGCAGTTGTTTGATTCAGTATAACTTTTTTTTTTAAATAGGCCGATATATATATTTATTTTATCTGCTAAATTTGATAGCAGTGTGGTGGAGTTATCTTTAAGACATAGGGCAGTTTAATTTTTGAATAATTATGTAAAAGTGATACTGTGGATTGTTATTTTATCTCTACTGTTTTTGCAAATAACTGCTCCTGCCCTTATGAATATCAGGTTCTTATGCTAAGCAAACAGTCCTAATATCCCATTCATCTCAGCTTTCAACTTTGGAGCTTATTTTAAATTATTTGTCCCACACACAAACAATGCCTCACCATTGTGCATTCAAGCAAGCAACCGTAAACTGTTGACTTGAGAATGTATACTTGGCTCTCACTGCATAAATGAATCTTGTTTTACACAAAATACTATGCAAATGAGCGTGCCACAATGGTCCCTGTGAATAAATATGCATTAGAAGAAGCAGGCAGGCTGTTCTGTTTTTGGCGGAAGTGACCTAACAGAGCTCAGAGAGGCCACTGCAGGGCTTTCAGGGACTTTTAAAAAAAAACAAGGTGGCTTTTTTGTTCATACTTAATTTATTGTGTTACTTTTAGTCACATAAAAAAGAGAAACATGTATAGTTTTGAAATACTGGGCAGTGAAGCAACACATCGCAAACTGGATTTAACATGTAAGCTGACAAGATAATGGGACAGAAATAATTCAAAACTGAAATACATAACTTGGGTGTATAACCTATTTTATTATGTTCCATTCCCCATTGTGGAGAACACACACACACACACACACACACACACACACACACACACACACACACACACACACACACACACACACACACACACACACACACACACACACACACACACAAGCTATTGGGAGCTACAAAGTTAAGACTTATTGCACTGGACATTGTAAGTGACATTGCGTCTTTTGTTTGTGTGTGTATACATTGTGAAGGTGAGATTGGACACTTGGATCTCTCAGCAAAATGCCTAAACAAGGTCAGCCTGAAAGAGTATAATCTTAATCCTGCTTTTCTCCCGTGAAAATGACCTTAACTGCATTGTTGTTTTCTCTACTGTTACATTGCTTATCACTCTCTCGCACATTTTCAGCTATTTTGTTTTCCTGGCAAATGAGCCGGTAATTACTTTTTGCAGACAGAGAGCTTTGTTTTGGCATGCTGAAGAGGCCAATTAAGGGCCTATTCTTGTGGGTCGGATGTTCCCTTTTTGGGTAATTGAAGACATGATGAAAAGTGGCTGTTTACGGAGCGCGAAGCTTTTAAGGACTCCATTGGAAGGTTGACTGCCGGGGCCGGTGTCAATTTGGGCAGAAAGAGCGGTCCCTATGTTACCACAAATAGCCCTCTGTGAGTTAACGCATGGCAGGACTCGGTCTATTACGACATTGTGCACGCCATCCCCTTTAAAACTTTCTCCCCACTGGGAAGCATCTAAACCGTTCAGCCGCAAGGCAGGGGGTGGAATGGTTGATTGTTTTGTGTCCTTCTTAAATTGCTTCTTTTTTTTTTAAGAAAATTTAATTCTGTGATGTTTTGATGACTGTGATAAGTGGTCCAATGCAAATTATTTACAAAAAAAATAAAGAAGCAGGGAGAGTTAGTGGAAATGGTAAATTAGCATTACTCATACGCATTTGTGTTAATACATTAAAAAATATGTGTTTCTATGAGAGGAGGCAGTGGTGTAATGACGTTTTTCTGTCTCAAGTTAAACATGAATTGCTCCGAGAGAGTAAATCCACTGGGAAGGCCATTTCTTCTTGTGTGTGCTTCCATGTGTCACGTGCACATAGTACCTTAGTGAGTGGAGTGGACGTTATTATGAAAGCTTTTGTGTATTTCACAGAGCTGTCAGAAGATGATGGGAACACACAGAGCAGTGGACCCGTTCCTATCTGTCTTCACTCAGACCTGTTATGCTGGCCAACCAAGTTATGTTTGTGCTGCAGAAACAAGCCCCGTGTTAGATTGTCAGTCGAGAGAGAGAGACCGAGGCCTTGTTTCCACCTGGGATTATGATGTGATTTTGGTCATCTGATCACACGTGGCCAGCTCTCAGTCCGTGTGTTCACACTTGACTTGACACATGTGACTTCTTACTTGTGATCTGATACCATTTACCTGCTCTGTATGTAAATCAACACGTACATCATTTCCGTTTGCATTGGTGTTTTTAACCGGTGGGGTTCAGACAAGTAAACATACAGGGCCACAGTTTTAATCGCATTTACTATTAAAATGTATTACGTGCAAAGATAATTACAAGTCTAGGTTGACGAGATAGGCTACTGTCTCATTTAGACAAGGAGGAGCGATGCACAACACTGATTGGAGGGCTCTACATTAACACTCGCCAAATACGGGTAAATATCATAGATAGTATATAAAAGTAAAAACTCTTGGCGAGTAGGTTATTACGCCACTTTGGCTGGTGAAAGATGTGTGCTCGCCGGGCGGCTTTTCTAACGACTGCCTCTGATATACTCTTGTCACCACCACCAGTACACGGCTTTCTATATGCAGTTAAGTTACTGCATGTGCGAACAGAATATTTCCTGTGCGCCTTCATATTAAAAGCCTGTTACTAGCCAAACGCGAGTTGACTTTTATTTTTAAGCAGATAAGTACAGGAAGTCGTTGCCTTGCAGCTCTCCAGTCAATAGCAGCGATTTCCGTGTTTTCAGATTTACGCAGTGAAATGAAAACAGAGGACAGAAAGCTTGTCATTTGCAATACTGGCGGATGCAACTAACATTCATGAGGCTTCTATAAAAGCTGCATGAACGCCAGTGATGCATTTCAACGTATTTCCGCTCAGGCAGGGGGCAGCAGTTGAGTAGGAGGTCCCTAATGTGGACAAGAGTCTCATTGCTGTTTACACTACTATTTGAATGCAGACACATCGGACACAAGCGACGTAAACCACCTCCGAATGTGATTTTTGTGATTCGATCTCAATGTGTCTTGAGAGTGTTTTCACCTGTAGTCAGAGCTGTATTCATGTGATCAGATCACAAAAACCACATGTTAAAGACAAGTGGAAACGGGGTAGGGCTGCAACTAACGATTATTTTGATAATCGATTAATCTGTCGATTATTTTCTCATTTTTGATCCGTAAAATGTCAGAAAATGGTGAAAAATGTTGATCAGTTTTCCAAAGCCCATGTTGACGCCCTCAAATGTATTGTTATGTCCAAAACACAATGAGAGGTCACTCGATAAGCCCATTCGGGTTTCTGACCTCTCCAGCACATACTCTTTTAATCTTTACATGTGTTAATGTATTTGTTGAGTGTGTGCAAATAAATAAATAAATAAATATTTCAGTTTACTGTCATAATAGGATTAAAGAAACCAGAAAATATTCACATTTGAGAAGCGGAAATCAGAGAATTTGGAATTTTTTTATCAAAAAATTACTCGAAACGATTAATCGATTATCAAAATAGTTGACGATTAATTTAATAATCGATTTAATAATCGATAATAATAATAATAATCGATTCGTCGATTAATCGTTGCAGCTCTAAAACAGGTCTAGAGACAGAGAGAGAGACAGAGACAGATAGTACAGAACGGTTCAGTGACTTTCTGTCTGTCCGAATGATTGCAGAGCTTCCGTGGTTGTCTCTATTAAAGCTTGTCAAAAATGCATGAGGGGATTTTTTTTTTCCGGTTGTGTCCGTGCTGTCACTGCTCTGTGTGTTCATGAGTTGAAAAAGCAGACTCAGCTTGCTGGGAGACTGCCCTCGACCAGTTTCTGGATCGTGTTATGATGTAGAAAAGAATGTAGGGCCTGATCTACTGAACATCTGCTTGTATATAAATGTGTCCAAACTGGATTTCACCAGCAAAAAAAAAAAACGATCAAGCTGTTCAGGACTGTGTGGACGTGGCCGTATCAACTGCTATGATTGTTACAAAATTTGAATTTCTGTAAAGTTTATCAAACCTAAATGACAATATATTTCATTTGGATTGATAAAATATGCCTTACTCTTTCCAGACAAACTCCCCTCATTACATAGTTTGGTCTACAGGGGCTTTAATACTTTTGAAAGGCAGGTGCTAAGCGGCACAGAGTTGCACACAGACTGCTGAAGTTATGGTGGTGAGGAGACATGAAAGACATGAGAGAACAGGCTTTTTTTCGTTTTAGGGGCATTTCAACCCCACCCCCCCTGCTACATTTCCTACCCGTGTGTCAGACAGCAACTTTCACACATCTTGAAAAATGCGCCAAGACAACGCTGAGTCGCTCTGCTCACCAGACTGACAGTAGCTGAGTCAGCGTATAGCGCCCAAGCTCTCTAGCTGTCAGCGTCTATCCTCGTCTCTTGTCTCCTGATGGGAAATACCTCCAGTTCACCCTCCATACATCTTCTTGACTGACTCCAGGCTACTCTCCCCTCCTACTCCTACTCCACCCTCTCCTTCCACTGCGCAGTTTGTGTGAGCCTGCGGTGAAGGCCTAACAAATTGGTCCTGATAAAGCCGCCTGTCACAGCTCCGCACGTACACACACCTGAACGGACACGCACTTAAATAAATTCACCGACTTTATTACCGCCTGAGCGACTTCACACATCCGACCAGAATACCTCCTTCTTCTTCTTCTTACAAAGGTATTGGCATCCTGTGAGCTGCTTCCTCGCCCGTTTTTTTTTTATATAAAGTAATTGAATTGTTTGATCTTGGTGTAAACAAAGAGCGCTTTGAAGTGCAGCCCTGTCCCTCAGCACACAGCAGACAGGAGACTGTTTGTAAAAAGGCCAGGCCACCTGTCCATGTCCTGGGGCGACACAGAGAGCAGACACAAAGGAGGTGTGTGTGTTTGTGTTTTTGTGAATTTGTGTGTGTGTGTGTGAGTGTTTGGGATGAAAGAAATTAGGAAGCCGGAGGATTATGCACAGTGTGAGAGGAGGACAAATAAAAAGAGATGAATCCATGAATGATTCATAGCTTTTTCTGCCCATTGTACTCTTCTAGGCAATTTGATTATGCAGGTAAACACAAGGGCTGTATAGAAGTGAGAGATTAGACGGGATAGAGAGCGAGAGAGAAGTAGGGAAAGTGGGTGTGTTGTATTCCTGTATGAAAATGGATCGGATTGCT